>NC_067472.1:3722500-3955000 GCF_947179515.1 Apodemus sylvaticus
TTACTTTACCACTCTGAGTTTAGCTTCCCTAGTTAAACATGAGACCTGCAGATATCCTTAGGCTCTACTGCGTCAGGCAAGCAGAGCGTGTGATGTCTCACGAGGGCTACAGTCGCCTGCGTATTCATTTTCTCCCAGAAGTTGTCTGTACTGAGAACAGGTCTCCATGGAGAAAATCTTTGTCTTGATATTGAGTTTATTGGTTGCTTCTGTGGGTAATAAAAACGCAGGTAAGTAGGTACCTATTATTCTGTTATAGTTGCCTGACCAGGTAATTTTCCTGTGCAAAGGTTGCTTTCATTTAAGAACTTTGGGAAGAGGAGGCATACACAGTAATAGAAAGCACTGGGCTGTTGTCTTCCCCTAGAAGACAGAGGTCCTAACTCCCAGTGCCTCAAAGTGTGACCTTCTATGGAAATATAGTCATTAAAGATAAAATTCATCATGGTGAAATGAGACAGGGGGAGAGTGTACCTTTAAGCCATCATGTAGCTGCTGTCACTAACCGAGGTCACTTGTTGTTAGCCAAGGTCAGTTCCACATTATCCTTTGAGGTCCCAGTTGATGGCAAAACCCTGGGCCAAGTATCCCAAAGTCTCACCATTGGCAGACAAGGTTTCAAAAACAGAAGAAACCTTCCTGTTCTCTGGGCATTGAAAGACAAGAGTTTGGCAACAAGGGTCACTCTTTTTACAGAATAATTCCAGGATTCACATACAAGGGCAGTGATGTCCCACACCCTGGTGACACTGGCAGAAAGTCAGACTACGGGGAGAAACTTGAGAATAAGAACTGGGACTTACTGTCCCAGAACCTTGCTTGAGACAAATGCTCACCAAACTCGGATGGCTAAAGTGGTAGGACAGCAAATCTGTGGTCTCTAAGAAGCTGAAAGAGGCGTGAGCCTTGTGGAGGCTGTGGAGAGCTGTGGAACAGCAAGACCAATAAGAAGAACCAAATCGCCAACCATGGGCAGCTCTGGTGCTTGGTACTTGAGTGCATCACAGTCACCAGACCAGGCCGTCCCTTCTGTAGCCTGGAGAACGTCCTCTTCATATCTGCGCACAGTGCCCTGTGACCTTTCTTATGCTCTGGCTGCCTCCCTCTGGTTCCATATTCTCCTCCTTCCCCTCCACATCTAGCTAGATTATAGAGGTGTGTGGACAGTTATGAATAAAAGCTAAAACAAAAGAGAGAAGAGACAGGAGAATGTGGAGATGCCAACAAAGGCAGCAGGATGGAGGAGGCCAAGTGGAATGTGTGGGATGGAGGAGGCCAAGTGGGATGTGTGGGATGGAGGAGGCCAAGTGGGATGTGTGGGATGGAGGAGGCCAAGTGGGATTTGTGGGATGGAGGAGGCCAAGTGGGATGTGTGGGATGGAAGAGGCCAAGGCGGAGCTACTGCAAGATAGGAAACGTCAAGGCTTCCCAGAGAATCACCAGATGCAGAGTCTCTCATGGATTTCTCAGGGAGCGTGGCCCTGGCAACACTTGGACTTCTCTGGAATACAGAGAATATAACTGTCTTAAACCTCTCAGTTTGTGGGGTTTGTTATAGCAGCTTAGGAAGACAAATAAAAACCTTTCAGAACTAAAGGAAACTGATCATCTCACCCCAGACGTGAGGTGAGCCTGTAGTTGGTTAAACATGAAGAGGTCCACTGAGTGGCTTCAGTGAGTATGTCCCCCTCAGTAAGTGAGGACCAGGCCAGGTACCTGGACCCTTGGCCTGTTGGCGATGCTGCTTTGGGTTATGGAAGCTTTAGGAGGTGGGGGTCTTGCTGGCAGCACAACACTTGGGTCAGATTTTGAGGGCTGGTAGTCTGGCCCGCTTGTGGTTTTCTTTCTCTGTGATCTCTCAGGCCTTCTCTGACCTGCTGCCAGCTACCCTTACTATGACGGATTCTCCGCCTGGAGCCACAGCGACAAATGGTAACTAAGAAAACCCCTGAGGTAAGATTCCTAAAAAAAAAAAAAAACCCAAATGAACGGACAGCCAGGGTATCTAGAACCGCGTGCCTCATTCTTCCACAGCCCTGGAGAAGCATGTGGCCCAGGTTAGGACCTTCTCTAGTTCTGTACAGCATGGGAAAGGAGCGAGGCAGGTGTCCTTCTCCACAATTCACCACTGAAGGAACCTCCGGGTGATTTTACTATGAGGTGGGGAATCCTGTGGATGGGATTCTTAGCCCGATAAATAAAATGATCCAGAGAAGAATTTTTTAATTTTTTAAATTTTTTTTTGTCCTTTCCACAGTGACATTCCACAAGGAGGCAAATCTACTGGATCCTCTGTCTCCACATCCCTGACTTCTAAAACTGCGGAAAATGAACTGCTGTTTTTTTAAGCTGCCCAGTCTATGTGGTTTTGAAACGGACCAAAACAAAGTGGCCCACAGACATGCGAAGGAGCAGTCCCCAAAGCGATGGAACATGGGCGCCACCAGCCACTAGTTCTTCCTCTTCACGCTGTTTAGTTATGAAAACCATACTTTACAGAAGGTTGTATAAAGAAAAGGAAGTTCTCAAGAAGATATTGAACTTCCTGATAATGAGGGGAAAGTGGGGCTCAGAGAGATTAATTAGAAAAATTTGAAACAACTTTGCTCAAGTCGAAAGGCAGGTTAAACAGGCAAACGGGGCCCGCTGAGCTGCGAATGCAGGCTAGGCCGCGAAGGGTGAAGTGTTCCAGGAATAACCGATGAGAAAATCTATTATAGGAAGGTTCAAAAGAGATTTTCTGAAACCGATAGTCCAGTTTGTTGAACCAAATCTCTGAATAGACTTCAAATAAAATCTCCTCTCGGCAGAAGTGAGGCTATTACTCAAAATCAACCAAGAGTGAAGAGGGATCGGCCGAAAGGCAATGGAAACTGGCCGGCCGCTTCCACGCGGAACCCAAGTCAAGAAAAATATCCATTTTCTCAGCCACAGTTTGTCATCAATTATACGTTCTGCCTGGGAAAGGCGAGGGCTGTGTCACGGCCCGACTTTACGGGATTATAAGCGCGTTGGTGTTCCTCCACGAGCAAAATAGAGGAGCCAGCAAACCGTCTGACGAAGGGGGTCGTCGGTATGCCCCGGGTACTATGGATTGGAATAGCCACGCTTAGTTACCCTTAACATGCTTGCATGACTTCTTAGTGGAATCTGTAGATTTCCTGTGTTAAAATGGTTGTTGCATAATAGGAACTCACACAGCCTCAAAGAACGTCCACTGAGTGTCTTATTGCATACATAGAGGAGACGTTAAAGGGAGATAATACAGTTCCAACGACAGGAAAATCAAGATGTTTGCCCCATGCACAAGAGAAGATCTTACTCTAGAGAGTCACAAAAGCAGGAATGAGACATATGCTGGGCTCCTCTAATCCGAACCTGGCAGTTTGTGCTCTGTTTCTTCGTCACACGCCCAAGTCTTCACGGTTTCAGCTACAACTTTCTCCATCTTCACGATGGGCACAGTGTGGGAACCAGACAGACCCAAGACGTCCTTAGGGGCACTGATAAAAGGGGACTTGAGTTCTGTGCCCTTGGATAGGAATGGACTTGGCAAGGCCTGTCTGGGGCTGTAGCCAATGCCACGAAGGAGTCAAGGTCATAGCTTCTGGAGACCCAACCTTCTCCCTCCCCCTCCCCAGGCCACAGTTATCAGTCCTAAGGCAGCTGTGTCGGACGTGTCCCATGTTCTCTTTGCCAACACTGCCTATCTAGCTCTCTGCTGGCCGTGGCTGTTTTCCTCTGTAAATAGTATTTACAATGCCATTCTTCTTAATAAACTCGCTTGACAGAAGACATCGGCTTACGTAAGGCCTCTTGGTCTGAGCTACTGCTTCCTTCCTTCCTCTTTGTTTCTCATCCCCAGTCCTCCCCACTTAACACCAAGCTCTTCAAGGCCCTTATTCCTCGAGGCTCAGGGCAGCACAGCAACCCCTATCACCAAGGATGCTGGAAGCCTCAGTGGGTTGGTGTCTTCTCTGTGAGTTCATGAGCACAAAGGTTCGGTAATGAGGCCGAAGCTGAAGAAGCCTTTGCTTCTACTGCCTTCTCGGACAGTGCAGAGGAAGGCGCGCTGCCTTCTTTCTAACCCTCCTCCTTTTACGCTTCTTCTCATTCTTTTTCTCTGTAACTGTTTTTTACAAACACATACTGTATGTCTTCTCCCTCCTCCACAGGAACTCTTACCGACTCCTTCAGGGCAAGAGCATAGGGAAAGAAGATAAAGTTATTCACTCCAGCAATGTCTATCAGTGCATGCATCCTCCAAAGAACGCCCTGTGTTAGCTGCCGTGAGGGATGGGAAGATGTTTAGGGCACCATGGGTGCTGCGAGCAGTCTACAAATGCAGATAACAATACAGATAATAAAACCGGACGATTCTGCAACAAGCGCACCGTGAACAGAGTCCATGGACTGTTGAGCCAAGGAAAGCCGTGTGAACCCCGGGTGAGGTGCAGAGGTGAGCAAGCCCTTTAACGTCGGTGAGAGAACACTCCTCAGGGAGGGAAGCCTGGTGGCATGTGTCAGGGAGAGGCGACGTGGGGCGAGCCCTAACAGGGTGGCGTTCCGGATTCCCGCCGGTCACGCCTGGTTAAACCATTGGTTGTCTGCAGTCAGCCTGCAGCATGTTGGAGTTCATTCAGGAGATTCAGCTATGGTTTGTTTGAAGAGGCATTCAATGTCAGGTAAAGACGAACATGGGAGTTCTTCAGAGCGTTTTCTCTTTAGCTTGATTTTGCTTTTAAGAATTATGAGTTGGGCTGTGAGTTTGAGGCCAGACAGGGGAACACTGTGAGACCCTGCCTTCAAAAAAAATTAATTATGAGTTTGGAGACTTGGAGAGATGGCTGAGCAACCCACAGGATGCTCTTACAGAGAACCTGGCTCTGGATCCCACACAGTGGCTCACCAACACCCTGAACTCCAGTTTCAGGGGATCCAGCAACCTCTTCTGGTCTCCACAAACACCAGGAATTCACATGGTGTACACACATACGTGCAGGCAGAATAATCACACACATGAAATAAATAAATCTTAAAAAGAAATCTTGGATTGAAAGCAGAACTAAACTCTCTCACTGAATGAACAAAAGGCTGTTTCTTCCGATCTCCGTCACGTGCATTTGTGCTTTTAAATGGTTCCCTGGAGCTTGGGATTCTAGAGCCCTCTGCTAAGAAGGGTGCTTCGCACAACAGGCCACATGCAGTCACTAAATGTTCCTAAGAAAGAGAAACACAGAATTCGGACAAACTGTTCAGGAAACAGATTGAGTATCACTGCTGAGTTAATGCACCAGAGACTCAGCAGAAGTAAGATAACCAAAAATGAGGAGGAGGAGGAGGAAGAGGAGGAAGAGGAGAGGGAGGAGGAGGAGGAGGAGGAGGAGGAGGAGGAGGAGGAGGAGGAGGAGGAGGAGGAGGAGGGAGAAAATGGAGAGGGGGAAGAGGGAAAGGGGAGGGGGAGGAAGAGAGGAAGGGAGGAGGGGGAGGAGGAGGGGAAGAGGGAGGAAGATGAAGAGGAGGAGGGGGAGGAAGAAACAAAGATGAAAAGCAGTAGACTATTATTTGATATAGAGTAAATACTGATACAAATGACAATAGCTGGGAAAGCCATAATGAGGTATTGTCAGGAATAACAGGTCCAGTTTCAAATGACTGGCTGATTATAAGAAACAAAAGAGAGGGTTATGGGGTTTTTTGGTTTTTGTCTGTTTTCGCTTTGCTTTTAAGTCTAAGATCCTAGGGAAAGCGCAGGAGCAGTGACAGGAACTAAGCTTGAGGGGCGCTGAGAGGGTAGGGAAGAACAGATTGCACACTCTGCAGAGAGATTCAATTATAAATGTCTAGGGACATTTGAAAATGGGAGGCTGGAACTCAGGAGAAAGACCAGGGTTATTGATATAGAAGAAATAATGTAATAAAGGCTCGTGTGTGGATGAGATGACACAGGAAGTCAGCAAGGTGAGGCGGGTGCTGGGAAGCAGAGGCCTTTCTGGGAAGGGAGGAGGAGGGTCGCTAAGATGGAGGGCAGCTTAGAGAGGAAAAACACAGTTGTTTCACAGAAACAAGCGACCTTTAAAGGGAAAGCAGCCCACACAGGGGTTCCTTCAAGGGCACCGTTGAGGAACCAGAGGAGATCCTGACCTTTGGGATTGTGTTTACTTTCTAATGATCAATTTCAAGTGGAGGGAGGAGATCCGACTCTATTGGGTAAAGGAACAAAAGGATGGACAAGAAAATGGAACCCCATTAACGGTCATGCTCCCAGAAGCCCACAGAGAAACACAGATGTTGATGGTGTTGGGGGCTGAATCCAGTGTTCCTCACCGACTGTCTTGTCCTAAACTGTCCCAGCTTGTGAGAAGGCTAGGGAGCCATTAGGATGTGGGAGACATTTGAAAGCTCTGGGCTGGCTTGGCCTGCTTCCCAGTCTTGAACAAGTTAGCAAACAGGAAGTATTGACACAGGGCGATCCTCTCCTCAGGCAGCCACACCCCTTCCCCACCTAGACAGGCTGAGGCCCTCTGAAACTGAGAGCCCGAACCAGCCCTCCCTTCAGGTACCTCATCACAGAGATAAGAAAAGTAGCCAGCTGAGACGGACACAGTACTACAGGAAGCTGGGAGTCATTCCTTAAAGTGGAAGACTTCCAGGAGGTTCGCCAGTACCTAGGAAACAGACAACAGTCAACAGAAGGGGAACGTATGGTGGAAAAAAAGATCAGTCGAGATAAAAAACGTCAGAGTGATTAAAGCCGTACTTTTCAAAGCCGGAGACCTAGCTGGGAAAACCGAGTGCTTGGAATGTGAGCACAAGTCTGGTAATTGGACGGTAATTGCGTGTACTGCTGTAATTTAAGCAATCCCCGTGAAAGACGCGCCACCTGGAAAAAGCTCACGTGCGCTCAATTAGTCATCTGGCCGGCAGCTGAGCTGCGGCTCGCCCAGTCACGTGGATGGGGGGCCGTCCCCCGCCTCGGAGCACTGTTAGGAGCCATCGGAATGCCGGGTCACTGGACAAGGCACGGAATACTCGGAGCTGTAACCTCTAAGAACCCACGCTTTGCTCCCTGGGCTCTTCTGAACAAAGTGACTTGAAACTTGGTCCTAGTGGTTAAGAGCCAGAGGAGACATTAAATGTGAAGTATCCCAAATTCCCAATTTAGTTTCAGTATTGGCTAATTGTAATAAATGAACAATAGCTGTAATAATTGTAGTACCTGGAGATAGGTAGAAGAAACTATGCTGTCTTCATAAGTTTTTCTGTGCATCTAAAAGTGGCCTCACACTGGGCATTGTGGTGAATGTCCAGTCTCAGCACTTGGGAGACAGCAGGTCAGATCTCTGAAGTCAGCTTGGTCTACTTAGCTCCAGAACAGCCAAGGCTACATAAAGAGGCCCTGTCTTAATAAAACTAAAGTAAATTAAAGTGCTCTTAAAAAAATAAAATCTTGCTAGGCACTAAAGGTGATCTCCGTGAGTTCAAGGCCAGCCTTGAACAGAGCTAGATCCAGGATAGCCAGGCCTTCACAGAGAAACACTGTCTCAGAAAAATAAAATAAGTGAGGAAAGAAAGAAAAAAGGGAAAATCTTGGACTGGAGAGATGGTTCAGCTATTAAAGGCCGTGCTTAAAACCAAAGTATCAAAAATAAAATCAATTAAAAACAAAAACATCTAAAAATATAAAAAAAGGAGGAGAAGAAGAGAAGTGAAGAGGAGGAAAATGAGGAAGAGGAGAAGGAGCAGGAGGAGGAGGAGGAGGAAGAGGAGGAGGAGGAGGAAGAGGAGAAGAAGAAGAAGAAGAAGAAGAAGAAGAAGAAGAAGAAGAAGTAGTTCAGTCCTGAGCCCTCACATGAACCCCACACGCTGTCACCAGCTCTCACAACGTGACCCTACGGATGAGCTGTGCCAGGCTTTGGACTTTTGAGCAACCCCCATCCCTGTGCAGTACACACACGTGGAGGGGGTGTTGCTTGGAAAGTTGGATCCATTGTGAGAGAGGAACCTTGTGAACATTCAGAGGTGGGACACACTGGAAGGTTCTTGAGCCATTTGGGGCTCCACTCAAGAGTATTGAGTTGTTGGAAGCGGTGGCCCATACCTGTAATCCCCATACTCTTGAGGCAGAGGAAGAAGACCACATAAAATTAAGGCCAGCCTGGTCTATGTCAGGAGTTCTAGACAAGTCAGAACTGTGGATTAAGACCCTGTCTCAACACGCAAGCAAACAAAACCCTATCAATAACAAACCCACAACAATAAAAAGGAGACATTACTAATTCATCTGTTCTCTGGGTCTAGTGTGTGAGTTTTGTTAAATCAGTGCCTGCCACCTCCACGCTCTCTGAGTTCTTATTTGAAAAATTGAACTCTTCCCTGCAAAGACTCCTGGCATTGTGACATTATTCAACTGTGAAGTCCGTTTGAGGGTTGTGTTACTTCTTTTGTTATGAGACACCTTGAGGGGAAAAGGGCTTATTTTGGCTCAAAGTGTGAAGTGATGCATCTCATCATGGCAAAAAGACATAGCAACGGGAAGACAGGCAAGACAACAGGAAGGTAGCCATGTCAAGAGGTGGGTAGACATGGCAACAGGAGGGTAGACATGACAGCAGGAGGACAGACATGACAGCAGGAGGGTAGCCATGACAGCAGGAGGGTAGCTATGACAGCAGGAGGGTAGCCATGACAGCAGGAGGGTAGACATGACAGCAGGAGGGTAGCCATGAGAGCAGAAGGACAGACATGAAACAGACAGGGGTAGTCATGACAGCAGAACTGTAGCCATGACAGCAGGAGGGTAGGCATGACAGCAGGACTGTAGCCATGACATCAGGAGAGTAGCCATGACAGCAGGACTGTAGGCATGACAGCAGGACTGTAGACATGACAGCAGGAGGGTAGACATGACAGCAGGAGGGTAGACATGACAGCAGGGGGGTAGACATGACAGCAGGGGGGTAGACATGACAACAGGGGGGTAGACATGACAGCAGGGGGGTAGACATGACAACAGGGGGGTAGACATGACAGCAGGGGGGTAGACATGACAACAGGGCGGTAGACATGACAGCAAGATGATAGGCTGACAACAGGAGGGTAGACATGACAGCAGGGGGGTAGCCATGACACCAGGAGGGTAGACAGGACAACAGGGGGGTAGACATGACAACAGGATGGTAGCCATGACACCAGGAGGGTAGACAAGACAGCAGAGGGGTAGGCATGACAACAGGAGGGTAAACAGGACAACAGGAGGGTAAACAGGACAACAGGAGAGTAGACATGACAACAGACAGGGTAGACATAGCAAGACTGAGAATCAGATAGTTGCATCGATTGCATCTGTAGTCAGGCAGCCAAGAGAAGAAACCAGGAAATAGGGTTGTGCTATAAAACATCAAAGCCCACTCCTTTAAGCCAATTCTTTTAGCCAAGTTCTACCTCCTAAATGCTCCACAACCTTTCAAATAGAGCTATCAACTGGGGACAGAGTGGTCAACGCATGCACTTATGCTAATCCTTTTACACTCAGAACATCACGTGGGCAAATCTGATCTCAGGCCTCTGAACATTTTGAACAATACCCGAGATAATTTCCTTGAAAAGCAGACTTTTTCTAACTCTCTCAAGTCCACTAAGATACAGTCCTGTAGTCTGTGCTCATGGTGATAGTCTCTGAGAAGTCGCAGAGATCTGAACTAATCTACCCATACTCTGCTTTGCTATTGGAAAGCACAGGATCAGATTGAAGCCCACTTGCGTCAGCGTTGGCAGTGCGCTTATTCGGCTGGGGCAGAAGGCTGGGTAGGTGGGCTCATCTTGACACAAACTATGGTCTTCTGGGAAGGAACCTCAATAGAAAAAGTGGCCCGCAGATATGTCTACAGGCTAATCTGACAGAGGCAGTTTCTTGATTAATGATTGATATATAGGAAGGCAGTGAACTCCATTGTGGGTGGCTGTGGTAGGTATGAAAAAGGCTGCAGAGGGCTGGGGAGCTGGCTCAGTGGTTAAGAGCACTGACTGCTCTTCCAGAGGTCCTGAGTTCAATTCCCAGCAACCACAGGCAGCTCACAACCATCTGTAATGGGATCCGATGTCCTCTTCCGGTGTGTCTGAAGACAGCTAGTGTGCTTATATACATAAAATAAATAAATCATTTTGCCAGTATGTGCTGTATCTGTTGGTTCAATAAGCAAGTTTAATATCATAAAGGTGTCCAAGCACACAAACTCTGAAGCTGCTTGGTGTTCATCGGTGACAGAACTAACTAGATTTTTATTGTTATCCTCTAGCAAAGCACCGCCTGGTGCTTCAGCTGCAAGGTTTAGCACTAACAAGCCCGAGGGGAACTGGGCCAAAGGCTTCGGTATGAGAAATCCTTGCCTAGCTAAAACTGAAATCATTTTTTAAGATAAAAATCCTTTGAAAAACTGGGTTATACTGATAGTTCTGTGTTTTTATTTGACTGGCAGTGTGGCTGTTTCTCAGTACATAGGTTTTTGTTTGAAACAGGGTCTCTCTGTGTATACCTGGCTGTACTGGAACTTACTATATAGACCTGGCTAGCCTTAAACTGCCAGAGATTTACCTGCCTCTCCCTCCTGAGTGTTGGCATTAAAGATGTGCACCACCACTACCAGCCCTCCAGTATATAGTTTAAACATTAAAAAGATACACAGTTATCACAGAGCCTATTTTTATGCACCTCAAGTATATTTGGTATAGCAAATAAGAAAAACACCTTAACTCTTCCCTGAGGACCAGCTGATTATTGTGTGATCAAACCCCCCAGCCCCCCCCACCCGTTCATGTTTCGCCACTGTACATTTGCAAAACCATGTGGTATCTGTCTCACTGATCTGCAGTGCTAGTCCCAGTTTGCTGCCTTAGCTTCACAATACAGTTTAAATAGTTTGTATTTCTCTACAGGAATTTGCTTTGACATCTCCCACGATTAGAATACTTTGCTCTACGACTCTAGGGGAGCTTTAGAATGGTGGGGATGGGTTAAGGGTAGATCTTGAGTCTCCAGCAGCGAGCTTTTCTTTTCACATGACTTTGTTGAGCGGATAGTAAGAAACCCAGTGGTCTGGTCACCCGCGCCTGCTCTTCCTCTCCGTCTTCTCAGTCTCCCTCTATCTCTGAGATGACTTCACAGTACACTTGTAGTCTAAGAGTCTGAGCAGGCGGACCCTGCAGAGCTGGGAACAGCCTTGAAGCCGGTGCCTCCCTTGCGAGGATGGACTGAGCAGCCTGTGGGTCCCGTGAGCATGGCGCTCTTCCGAGAGGACCTAACAGACTCCTGGACACCTGAGGGGCCACACTCCAGCTGCAGCAAATGAATGTGAGGAGTCCAGAGTTGGGCTGGAGTCTTCCAGTCGCCTCCAAGAAGCCTCCCCTGGCAGCTGCGTAGGTGGGTAGCTGCGTTCTCACTACCAAACCCCTCCACTCCACGATGAACTAGCTTTCCTCATGTCTCCGCTTTAGATCAAGACTGTGCTCTCAGATGTGCCCCATCAGTGCGTTCTATGGAAAATTTTGAAGACTCAAAATAGTTAATAGTCTGCTAGTGACATATTGAAAAAAAAGAGTGCTAGAAACTCTTTATTAGAATAGCCGATCAGGCCTACAACGTGGAGAGGGGACAATGACAAGAAAAAAGGCCAGTCTATAAAAACCAGGCACATGCTTTATTAACTCCTGCATTACAGAGACGACTAAGTTGAGTGAAACAGCATGCGCTACTGAGTGTATTTTTCTGAAGGAAAGACCAGAGAGTGGCCAAAGGTAACTGACTGTTGAAAACTGCTGCCTACATGTGCCCCTTCGAAAATGAACATAATAGAAATGAAGGCTTGAGGAAAAAAAAATAAGATCTGAGGAGATAAGATGAAATGCCTCTCTGCAGAACTTACCTTTCTGCAGAACCTCAGCGCTGAACCACGGTCCCTTTGTCACGCATGGTTACGGATCTTGTGTATGATTTGTGACACTTCATGCGGTGTGATTTGGGGGTTACTCTGTATGAAAATGCAAGTGCAGCTGGTGACAAACGTCTTATAATAAAAAGAGAAAACAGATTTATCTGGCCAGATTCCCAAGGGCATAGAAACCTATCCACACACAGACTCTCATTCTGCTCTCTGTTAACTGTTACGCACTTTGGAGACTCGGTCAAAATTTCCAGACTCCTGTACAACGTTTGGTAAACAGTCCTCTCTGATAGATAGATCCCTCGCCTACAGGGCAGTTGAAATCACCAGCAATGATTTTCTTTATCCCATGGGTGGGGGCATTCAAGGCCTCACTCTGAAGCTCTGAGGCTGTGGGTTTGAAGGATGAAGTCTTGGTTTAGTTGAGCACACATCTCAAGAGACGCTCAGGCCGTGCTTTGCTTCCAGAAAATTCCTCTTTCTGAGAGAGTGGATGTGGCGGCCGGTGTTTTGCTGTATCCCTTTTCTTTGGCACAGAAAGATTCCAAAGAACAGTTCTCCACTCAAACCAAAGGCTACACCCTGCAGAGGGAAGAAAGGCAGATGAGCTGCAGCCCACATTATTAAAGACTGAGAAAGGAGAGGAAGCCAGAAGCAGCCGGAGGAGCAGGCGTACTAAGGATGCTGGGCTCCACTCCGTCGCTATGGCCACCGCTACATCAGAATCTGCCTTGGCAACTCTTACATCACAGTGACCATCATGACTCACACGCTACCTAGGAGGGGAAGGTTTTGTCTGGTCCTTGGGTTCAGAGGTTCTCGGCCCATCATGGTGTGGGTGTCATCCCGGGGTTCATGTGGCCGTGGACATGCTTTACCAGGTGAAGGACCAGAAAGCAGGAACCATGTCAGAACCCAGGCCAGGCCCAACCTTCAACGCTTGACCAACAGTAATCTGCCTCTCCGGCTCAGGCTGGAAACAGCACAAGCTGGAGACTGAGCACTCATAACATGAGCCCGTGGAGAATGTTCCAGATTCAAGTCACGTCGCTTTCTAACTTTGTTGAATTCCTATTATAATTCTTACTTGCTTTCACTCAATTTGGGAGTTGCTGTCAATATAACAATACACCACTTCCCGAATTATTCTGCAGATCAAATGAAATAAGATGTCCAACTTACTTGGTTCCGAAGGCGGACTTTATGGACATCAGACAAGGAAGTCGGAACTCTGAATCATTCCCTGGCAATTTACTCAATAAATTATACGTACATGCAGCAGCGAGACTGGGCCTTAAAAATCTCCTTGGGTATGACAAAGAATTGGAAGACATGTCTGTTGGAAAGTACTATTCAACCAACGGCTGACACAAGCTTCCACACCCTGTAAGGGCACACAGGTAAGCAAAGGTACACCTGATCTATCAGAACAATCGCCCATTCGTGGTGACCAGGTTGGACTGTGATCAAGACATAGGAACCAGGAAATAATACATTAAATAGGAGCAAGGGCTTCAGGGGCACCAACTGCAATGCGCCCTGAATTGAAGGGGCGATTAATTCAACTCACTGCGTTGAGGTTGAAAATAAGATAATCATAGGGAAGAGCTCAGAGGTGGGTACAGTGTGGTCACAGCCCGTGGCTCCTGAGGCCAGTGGGGTGATGAGGAGGAAGCTAAGGAGGGGAGAGCCAGCAGAAAACTTATAGCCCAGCTTTGATTAAAGATGACCTCCTTGTTTACTCGAGAATTTCACCTTTCTAAAAAACATCAAGAAACACTATCACAAAGATTAATGTTACGTCAGAAAATGAAAAATAAATTTGGAGATCAAAAAAGAAAGGGCATCTCTCATCCAAGCCACTGAGACCACTTCTAGAAGAAACCCCTGGCTCTTGCAAACAATCCTACAGCCAATCGTCAAGCACGCTTACCCACCACCCCACAGCCAATCGTCAAGTGAGCTCACCCATGAGTCATCCCACAGCCAAGCCTCACCCATGAGCCGTCCTGTGGGCCTGCTTTTCCTTCTGAAATAAAGGTCTGAGTTTCCCAGACTTCTCTTTAACTTACTTTGTTGCCTCAGCAGGAAATAAATATACAAACAATTTAAAAAAAGATAGTAATTACAACTTCTACTTGCTCTCAGGTTGGGATACCCTACCCACAGACCCCCTTCTTGCCCTTATTCAAGTTGGGAGCTCCTTTCTCCAGCTTTCTAGGTGACTTAACACACCAGGGCATAAATATATTAGAAAGCAGCATGCTTTCCCCATGTAGTCATTCTGGACTTCAGAGCTAAATTATAGTCAGTTCCAAGTATGCAATTCCATCTATAAAATTAGAGCAAAGTGGGAAATACACAAAGAGAAGGTGGTGATTCATCATACTGTTATTCCTTTTAAATGGAAGGTCACAACGCCTCTTTTGGCCCACGGGTTTAAGGCAAGATAAATGAAACATGGTTGTTATCATATCTCTTCACCGCACACAGGTTTCCCTGCTCACCCCACAGCAGGAGCTCTCGAATCCCCAGCTGCACAAATGACTGCACAAGTGACTGTGGCCTGGGACGGCACAGACCCTTGTCACTTAGCCCCATCCATGCTGGCACAGAGAAAAGGAGGGACTGAAAAATATGGGTAACAGAGAGAAGCTGGAACAGTCTCTGGCTGAGCTGAGGGCTTTCGGCGTTGACCAATACGGTCTCATGCTTGTCTTCAGTCATCTGGAAATGAGCCAGGCTTCAGCAGAACCTTCCTTGTTCCTTCTCCAAGGTCACCTTCAGTTCGAATGGCCTGCTCTCCAGGGAGAGCAATAACAGATTTGGGGGTTGAGGAGGGCTGTTCTGGTATCCATTATAGGATCAGAAATATGTTCCCTCGACAGGCTTTCTGTTCCTAACATTACTCTTCATGGTCACGGTTACATATACACCAGCGTTGTAACCCAGATAAAGAGCACAGATTCAGCCCCGAAGGATTTCTGTTCTATCTCACCCCACGATGTCTGCCGCCCCCTACTTGGATGAAGACCTCTTGCTCTTCACTGACGACGCCCTGTGCACAGTCTTTTTCTGCCTCTCCTTGGCTTTTTCTCTTGTGGCTCCTTTGTTTCTCTTTATTCTCCTCCTCCTTCTCTTCCTCCTCCTGTCCCTACGGTGTGTGTGTGTGTGTGTGTGTGTGTGTATGTGTGTGTGTGAGTCTGGGTCAAATCAGAACGTGCATCTGAGCACACAGTTTGATACACACGTAGTTCATTTTTCCAATGCTCACATTTTAGTTAAAAATATCAAAAATTACTTCTATCATCAGTAATATTAAGGGAGTCAGAGTCAAACATTTACATTCAACAAATATGTGTGAATCTGGATGGGAAGAAGCCTGAGAACCCTACCTTTGTAAGAGTGCTTAGGAGTTTAACCCTGACCACTGGCTAGCTCCCTGATTCTGTTTTGGTGGTCTTGTCTTTTCCACACAGGAACCCAAATCCCACACAGATCTCACCCACTGTTACAAATTCACTTTTCACTTCCCCGTAAGCCACTCTAGTTGTCGTCATCATCATCATCATCATTGCCAGTCATTTTGCCTGGGATTAAAGCACACACCAAATAGATTTTGCTCTCAGTCAGCGCCCCCTGTGAGTTTCCCTCCCAGGAGTTTTCAGACTTGCCTGGAGACCAGTTCTTTGCCAGCTAACCCTCAAACTCACCACATGCAGTCGCATCCATTGCTTGTGGATTCCCACACCTGCCTCTGCCCAGACCTCACGCACCTCCAACAACGCAGAGGGAAGGGTCCTGTGAGGAACAAGAGGAGCCCTTTGTGGCTCAGGCTGGATCTGTGGGGTCAGGAAGATGACGGTGTCCATGTCCCAGGTCCTTTAGGCAAGGTGTCCACTGAGAACGAACAATGGGAACCAAACACCAAAACTTAGTGTCAGCTCCCTGAGCAAGAAGGAAACCATGCCCAAAGACCAAAATAGCAAATTACCAGGAATGTGCTGGGGTCCAACAGGCTACACATTTTATTAATGCCCACTGCATGCTGTGGGAGGAAGGTCTCCCGAGCATGTTTTCACAGGAGCCAAGGCACAGTTGAAGATAAGGAATGTCGCAGGAGAGTCCTCTGAATCCTTCTGTCTGTCTCAGTTAGCCGCAAAGCTCGGGATACCCAAGATACAATGCACAGACCACATGAAGCTCGGGAAGAAGGAAGGCCAAAGTGTGGATCCTTCAGTTCTTCTTAGAAGAGGGAACAAAATACTCATGAGAGCAAATACAGAGACAAAGTACAGAACAGAGACTGAAGGAAAGGCCATCCAGAGACTGTCCCATCTGGGGATCCATCCCAGATACAGTCACCAAACAGCATGCCAAGAAGTGCATGCTGACAGGAGCCTGATATAGCTGTCTCCTGAGAGGCTCTGCCAGAGCCTCACAAATACAGAGGCAGATACTTGCAGCCAGCTATTGAACTGAGCATGGGGTCCCCAATGGAGGAGTAAGAGAAAGGACTGAAGGAGCTGAAGGTGTTTGCAACCCCAGAGGAAGACCAACAATATCAACCAACAAGAGTTCCAAACCACCAACCAAAGAGTACACATGGAGGGACCCATGGCTCCAGCGGTATATGTAGCAGAGGATGGCCTTGTTGGGTGCCAATGAGAGAAGAGGCCCTTGGTCCTGTGAAGGCTGGATGCTCCAGTGTAGGGGAATGTGAGGGTGGGGATGTGGGAGTGAGTGGGTGGGTGGGGGCACACCCTCATAGAAGCAGGAGGAGGGGGTATGGGATAGGAGGTTTCTCAGGGGTGGAAATTGGGAAAGAGGATAACATTTGAAATGTAAATAAATAAAATATCCATTTTTTTAAAAAAAAAGATAGAGTATATAGAAAAAGATAGAGAACAATGTTCATATTGCCTTTCCTACTTAATACATTAGCACTTGTCCCCTTGGATGGTGCCTGCCCACACACAGGGCCCACCCATGCACAAGTCCCTCCCACATACGGGGCCCACCCACGCACAGGGCCCACCCACACACAGGGCCCACCCACACAAGGCAGCACTGTTTATTCTCTCTCCCTGTATTACAGAACAGTGGTCAGAGGGCAGAGCCCCGCCCTCCTCTGTCTTGCAGGCTCCTTGCACACACGCCCACATTTCCTTCCATACATTAGGCCTCTGACAGTTGCTGGACTGAATCAGGTTCCTGAGAGACCGCAAAGGGACTTTCCAGAAAAAGACATATATGGCAAGAAACTCAAGCTGGCCTCACAGATTTGAGAAGCTGCAGCTGTTTTCCAAAGAGTATTGACTAGGGAAGAACTGGTGTTAACTCAGAATGGGAGCGTAGCTGCATCCCAGGGCATCACAAGACATCAGTAACATCAAAGCCTCATTCCAGATTCAGAAGCAGAGCCTTCCCTGTGCCCCTTGCTCACCCCAGCTCACACCCCAGTTCACATGCTAGTTCACACCCCAGTTCACACTTCAGCTTACACCACAGCTCACACTCTAGTTCATACCCCAGCTCACAACACCAGAGATCACACCCCAGTTCATGCCCCAGCTCACACCCCAGTTCACACTCCAGCTCACACCCCAGTTCACACTCTAGCTCACACCCCAGCTCACAACATCAGAGCTCACACCCCAGTTCATGCCCCAGATCACACCCCAGTTCACACCCCAGTTCACACTCCAGCTCACACCACAGCTCACACTCTAGCTCATACCCCAGCTCACAACACCAGAGCTCACACCCCAGTTCATGCCCCAGCTCACACCCCAGTTCACACTCCAGCTCCCATCCCAGCTCATACCCCAACTCACACCCCAGCTCACACCCCAGCAGCTCACACCCCAGCTCCCACTCCAGCTCCCACACCATCTCACACTTCACCTCATGCTGCAGCTCACACCCCAGCTCTCATACCAGCTCATGCCCCAGCTCACACACCACCTCACACCAGTTCATGTCCCAGCTCACGCCCCAGCTCACACACCACCTCACACTCTACCTCACGCTGCAATTCAGAAGCCCCAGCTCACACCCCAGCTCATACTGGCAGGCTGCTGGCTTCCAATACCCTTGCAAACCTCTTGATTTGTTACCAATAACAAAGTTGACCATCAGTGACCTCCTGTCTATTCCTGTTCACACCCTTCATCCAGTCTCTCCTGCTCTGTCTTGTGTCCTAGCATGACTTTAACCTGCTGTGACCCTAAAGAAGTATTGTGCTGAGCCCAATATTAGAATCCATACTTATCGTTCCTTAGTTCAGGGCTCCATTGATAACTCTCTAGAATTCTCGGAGGAATTTGCTATAGGATAAGGTTAACTAGCCGTCGGCGACGGTGGGTATGGCTTGTCTTCATTATACCTGTTTAGGGCGGCCAATGACTCTAATTGTTTTAGCAATCCCTCTGCGCTCTCCGGGTGCAGATGACAAGTTGGCGTATCTTTTTAATTCCCAGCCCGGCTCCCATCATGAGTTGGGCAACCGTATATAGACAGTCTTTTCATTTGTGCTGTGCTATCAAAGGGATTAAATAAGCGCCTTGGATTGTCACAGAAAGCACACACAACAGCACAAACAAGGCTTCCATTTCTGGCCTGCTTTCTGAACAGAGCGCAAACTAAAATAAACCCTTTAGCCCAGATGTTACCGGTCAAGTGGTACTGAAGTGATACACAGCTGTTTTTCTATGAGGGGAGAGTAAAATACCAAAATAAATAACCAAGAATTAAGACTTGGATTACACAACAAAATATTCAACATTTAAAGTCTGGGATTACTGACAGAATTTGAGAGTGGAACCCAGCTCACATTGCATTCTCAAAAGCATTCTCAAAAGCAGCAACAAACATCTAGCCTGACATTTTTATTACAAATTAGAACGCTCCTTGTCTCTAACTCTGTGCCAATCCTCAAAGAAAAAGTTACAGCGTTAGAATAATGTGCAGTTATAACTATATTTTTAGCTCAGCAATTTCAGCCCAATTTCCAGCACTAGGGTTTCATTAGAATCAAACATTTCCTGGATGGTTTAAAAACAGGATGGGAATCTGGCCCTTTTTTATGGAGTTCATGTGAATACAGCTTAACTTATTTCCCAAGAATAATGAGATTTTACATTAAAAATTAAACCAGGGCTGACAAGATGGCTGAGGGAGTAAGGATACTTTCCACCAAACCTGGGCACCCAGGAATCCAGATGGGGGGAAATAAACACCTCCAAAGCCAACTTCTGCCCTGCTTGTGAGCATGCATACATACAAGTCCCCAACAAATAGAAAGACAGACAGACGGACGGATGGACGGACAGACGGACAGACGGACAGACGGATGGATTTAATATAAATAAAAACTATTGGAATGATAGATGGAATATGAATAAAAACTAAAGCATCCCAAAGGTCCTTCTTTATTTTTTTAAAAGAAACTCAACTTGCTGTATACATTAAATAATTCAAATCAATGATCCTTTTAAGTCCCTAGCAACACATGAACCAGTGGAGGAAAGCCATCTAATACTTCATGCATTTCAAGGATTACATTAGAAAGACTTTTAGCCTGATTCCACTTTTATAAATGCAAACGTATGCAAAGCAGACAGATTGGGATCTGTACAGTTTAGCAGTGATCGAAACTTGCAATTTTTTAAAGTGGGGCAGATGTCCAGACTACTTATGTTAAGATGCTTCTTACTGAAGACGAAACCAAAGCAAACAAACAACCCCTCTCACCTCCTTTGAGAGGAAACAAACAAAGCCAAGGCGGCCGGCTCGCATGCCGCAACACTGGGTAAGGCTCGCTTCCTTCCTGGGTTCTAAAGCTGAGCGGCAGCGTGGCATACCAGAATTAATATCTCCTGTGTTGTCGCTGCATTATTTATCATCCTGTTCTCAAGAAATGCGGGAAACTGTTGCCCACTCAGGGACTACACTGGGTGAAAGTCTAAATTAGTGAGCAGCTACATTTCCGGGGCGGTGGAGCATGCTCTCTTTGAGCCAGACGGACAAACAGGCTGCTCTAACAACACTGCGCATGTGCGCATGTGCTGGACGAGGGCCAGGCACACTAGATCTAGTCACCTAAACTTGACGAGCACTCAAGGTCGTTGTCGTCGTCGTCGTCGTCCATGTGGAACATCACACTTTCCAAGGTTTATTCAGTGATGTTAGACTGTACCAGGCCCTGGGAAACGTGGACCGAAACAGTATTTGTTCACCAAAAGCCTACAGACTAGCAGGGAAGAGAGACAGTATTATAATGGGGTGTTAAGTATAATAATAAGCTTGTGTATAAGGCAGCTCTGGCTGGGAGCTGGCTTGAGCATGCGCTGGAGGAGTGATCTTCAGTGTGACACTGCGGAGGGAATGGAACCTTTAAGATTGAGGGGCCCAGGGATATGGAGATTATGCCACCCAGTGCCATTTCAGAGGGGATTAGTAGCTTTTGTGGCCCTCTAGTCAGTTCGCAGAAAGCAGACAATTGTTACGAGTGAACCTGGCTTTGCACCTCTTGCTTCCTTGACTTACGGTGGGAATACTCCCACCATGGTGCTGTCTATGGTGAGGAAGCCAGAGAAGTCTGGCGCTACCACCATATTCTGGACATGCGCAGCTCCGATTTCTCTTTTGGATATATTTCCAATCACCAGATATTTATTATAGCAACCCACAATGGCCCAAGAGAGTAGGCGAGGGAGAAGACTATCTTTTGAGCAGAAGTTAGAAGTATATGTGTATGTGTATGTGCATGTGTATGTGCATGTATATGTGCATGTGCATGTACATGTGCATGTGCTTGTGCATGTGCATGTGCTTGTGCATGTGCATGTGCTTGTGCTTGTGCATGTGCATGTGTATGTATACACACACAGAGGCTTGGAGAGAGGACAGTGAGAGACACTGTCCCCCATACATTCTGTCAAAGCTTGTGTGTGTACATACACATTCGTATGTGCACTTGTGTGTACAAATGTGACTACATGTGTGTATACATGCATGTGGAGATGAGAGATGGATGACAGGTGTGTTCCTCTATTGCTTGCTTTTTTGAACAAGATTTCTCTTGCTGAATCTTGGGCTTGCTGATTCAGTCAAACGGGCTGGCCAGCAAGGCCCAGGTGAGGCATCTCCTCAGGGTAGTAATAAATATTAAAACTCCTGGCCCGACCTATGCCATTTATGGTTCCGGATGAAAGACACACACAGCCTTTATATTTTTAATATGCCACAATAGCTGGGCAGCTGCCTACCCTCCATGCTGCTAGAATCTACCTTCCCAATAATCCCGAGTTACTACCATTCACTGTGTTCCATCTGGGCTGCTCTTAGCTCAGTGGGGCAGCCCTCAGGGCCATGGTCTCTTGACCCTTAGATCATGGCCACTCACCTCCCTCCTGCATGTTCCTTTCTTCCACGGCAGCTTCCTTCTCCTCCTTCCCCCCTCATGACCCTCTCTCACCCAAGCCTGAGAAACGTCATCCCCACCTCTCTCTCTTCTTCAGCCCAGCTATTGGCTGTTGGCATCTTTATTTACCAATCCCAATCAACTAGGGACAGGGTTACTCAGCATCTCTCTCTCTCTCTCTCTCTCTCTCTCTCTCTCAGGTTCTCTGGGGCCCCAGTCTTGGGGGCCCCAAGTCAGCAATAGAATACAATCAGCATTAGGCCAGCCTGTTACACCTCAGCCCCGGACAAAGTTTCTCTTACTTGGTTAGTTAGTTGGTTGGTTGGTTAGTTGGTTAGTTGGTTGGTTGGTTGGTTGGTTGGTTGGTTGAAACAGGGCCTCACTATGCAGCCCTGGCTTGCCTGGAACTCTCATGTAGACCAGTCTGGCCTCCAACTCAGAGATCCACCTGCCTCTGTCTTCCAAGTCCTGGAATCAGAAGCGTGCAGCACCATGCTGTGCCCCCAACAACATGTTACTGAAGAACACGTGAGAGGGGTGGAGCCGGATGGCATGGCTGCGGTGGGAAAACTAGCATGGCTTAACCGGGTAAGCAGAGGAAGATCCAGGGAGTTTAATTACCGCTTCTTCAAGAGCCTGGAGGGAGAGATTGGCCTGGCTACAGAAAAAGTGTCTGTGACACACATCCTGCCCACTCCCCTCTGCGGTACACAGTCCCTGCACCAAGTCTCCCTCACAGCCTCCACCTCTTTGTTCCTGCCACACATTGGCCTATTTGTGCCTTCTAGAAAACTTCAGATGCGATGGCTCCTGGGACACAAGGCTTTGTGCATGCTTGATTGCCGTCAGCGGCATCCAGATCAAATATTTATATCCCTCCAGCAAGCTAAGAAGCAGGCAAGGCCTACTACAAACGCTCTTTAGAGTTCCTGCCATAAACATTCAAAGCAGGAAGGTGAGGCGGGGTCCTCTTCAAGAGAGGAAATGACAGAGTTTGCTTTAAAAATCCTTCATTAAAAACAAAACAAAACAAAAACCAACCTGCAGAGCTGTTCGACTCACAGCGCTAGGCAAAGGACTCTCTCGAGGAGCTACATCCCTATGCTGCCTGCTTCTGTATGTCAGGTAGACACAGGCTGGAGTTACCACAGGCAAAGGAGGCTCCATCGAGGAAATGCCTCCATGAGATCCAGCTGTGGGGCATTTTCTCAATTAGTGATCAAGGGGGAAGGGCATAGCCTATTGTGGGTGGTGCCATCCCTGGGCTGGTCGTCTTGGGTTCTATAAGAAACAAGCTGAGGAAGGCTACTAATTTGCTTGAGTTCATTTTCTATCCAGCTACTTTGCTGAAGTTGTTTATTAGCTTTAGGAGTTCTCTGGTGGAAGTTTTGGGGTCTCTTAAGCAAATAGTGATATTTTGACTTCTTTCCAATTTGTATACCTTTGACCTCTTTGGTTGTCTAATTACTCCTCTATTCAAAGGATAAACAAGATGATAAAGAAATTAGGGAAACGACACCCTTCACAATAGTCCCAAATAATATTTCATACCTAGGTGTAACCCTAACAAAGCAAGCGAAAGATCTGTATGACAAATACTTCAAGCCTCTGAAGAAAGAAATTGAAGAAGGTCTCAGAAGATGGAAAGATCTCACATGTTCATGGATTGACAGGATCAATATAGTAAAAATGGCCATCTTGCCAAAAGCAATCTACAGATTCAATGCACTTCCCATCAAAATCCCAAATCAATTCTTCATAGATCTAGAAAAAGCAATTCTCAAATTCATCTGGAATAACAAAAAAACCAGGATAGCAAAAACTATTCTCCACAACAAAAGATCTCCTGGGGGAATCACCATCCCTGACCTCAAGCTCTACTACAGAGCAATAGTGATAAAAACTGTTTGGAATTGGTATGGAGACAGGCAGGAAGATCAATGGAATAGAATTGAAGACCCAGAAAAGAACCCAGACACATATAGTCACTTGATATTTGACAAAGGAGCTAAAAACATCCAGTGGAAAAAAAGACAGCATTTTTAAATAATGGTGCTGGATCAACTGAAGGTCAGCATGTAGAAAAATGCAAATTGACCCATTCTTATCTCCTTGTACAAAGCTCAAGTCCAAGTGGATCAAGGATCTACACATAAAACCAGACACACTAAAGCTTATAGAGGAGAAAGTGGGGAAGAATCTTGAACACATGGGCAAAAGGGAAAAATTCCTTAACAGAACACTAATGGCTTATGCTCTAAGAACAAGAATTGACAAATGGGACCTCATAAAACTGCAAAGCTTCTGTAAGGCAAAGGACATAGTCAATAGGACAAAATAGCAACCAACAAATTGGGAAAAGATCTTTACTAAACCTTCATCTGTTAGAGGGCTAATATCCAATGTATACAAAGAACTCAAGAAGTTAGTCTCCAGAGAGTCAAATAACCCTATTAAAAAGTGGGGTGCAGAGCTAAACAGGGAATGCTCAACTGAGGAAATTGGAATTACTCTAAAGCACCTAAAGAAATGTTCAGTATCCTTAGTTATCAGGGAAATGCAAATTAAAACAACACTGAGATTCTACCTCACAATGGTCAGAATGGCTAAGATGAAAAGATCAGGGGACAGCAGATGCTGGAGAGGATGTGGAGAAAGAGGAACACTTCTCCATTGTTGGTGGGATTGCAAGCTGGTAAAACCACTCTGGAAATTAGTTTGGTGATTCCTCAGAAAATTAGACATAGTACTACCTAAGGATCCAGCTGTACCACTGCTGGGCATTCACCCAGAAGATGCTTCTGTATGTAATAAGGACACATGCTCCACTATGTTCATAGCTGCCTTATTTATAATAGCCAGAAGCTGGAAAGAACCTAGATGTGCTTCAACAGGGGAATGGATACAGAAAATGTAGTATATAAACACAATGGAGTACTATTCAGCTATTAAAAACAGTGAATTCACAAAATTCTAAGGCAAATGGATGGAACTAGAAAATATCATCCTGAGTGGGGTAACCCAATCACAAAAGAACACATATGATATGCACTCACTGATCAGTAGATGTTAGCCCAAAAGCTCAAAATAAACAAGTTACAATTCACCCAGCACAGGAAGCTCAAGAAGAAGAAGGAGGACTTAAGTGAGGGTGCTTTGGTTCTTCTGAGAAAGGGAACAAAATGCTCACAGGACCAATAAAGGAGAAAAAGTGTGTAGCAGAGACTGAAGTAAAGGCCACCCAGAGACTGCACTACCTGGGGATTCATCCTATAAATAGTCACCAAATCCCAACACTACTATGGAGGACAAGAAGTATATACCAAAAGGAGCATGCCACAGCTGTCTCTGGAGGGGCCCTGCCAGAGCCTTACAAATACAGAGGCAGATGCTAGCAGCCAACCATTGGTCTGGGTGTGGGGTCCCAAATGGAGGAGCTGGAGGGTGGTTCAGAGGAGCTGAAGGGGTTTACAGCCCTATGGGAAGAACAATGATTTCGGTCACCCAGACACCCCAGGACTCCCAGGGACCAAACCATCAACCAAGGGGTACACATGGTTCCAGCCAAAAAATGTGGCAGAGGAATGCTTTGTCGAGCATCAGTGGGAGGAGTGGTCCTTGGCCAGATGAAGGCTCAATAGAGGCCCCAGCATAGGGAAATTGGGGAGGGGGGAGGGGGTTGGGTGGAGGGGCATATATGTGGAGGCAGGGGATGGAAGGAGAGGTTGGGGGGTCTTTGGGGAGGCAGGAAATCGGGAAAGGTTTTACCATTGGAAATGTAAATGAAGATTATATTCAATAAATAAAATTTAAAAAAATAAAAGAAAAGAAAGCAGGGGAAGCAAGCCAGTAAGCAGCATCCCTCCATGGCCTGTGCATCAGCTCCTGACTCCAAGTTCTTGCCCTGTGTGAATTCCTGTCCTGACTTCCTTTGGTGGTGAACAGCAATGTGGGAGTGTAAGCTGAATAAACCCTTTCCTCCCCAGCTTGCTTCTTGGTCATGATGTTGTGTGCAAGAATACAAACCCTGACTAAGACAAACCCCATCTCAATTCTCTTTCATTTTGATTTGGTTGTTTTTTGTGCATGTGTTCAAATGTGTATCTGTGTGTGTGTGTGTGTGTGTGTGTGTACACTTCTGTGTGTGAAAAACTTGGCATCTGATGTCCTCCTCTATAAATGGTGTCTTATATCCGGAGGCGCAGTCTCTTGAGAACCCAGAACTCCTAGCTTTCTCTACCCTAGCCTTCTTGTGTGTGGGAGCCTGTCTCAGCCTTTGATGTGTCAGAGCTACAGGTCACAGGTAGGCCTGCCTGGCATTTATGTGGGCACAAGGGATTCAGATGCTGGTCATACTTACCTGGCAATTACTTTTACCTGAAAGACTATCTCTCCGCCCTGTTGTGTTTTCTGGTTTTGTTTAAATCTTCAGCTTCATAAGTGTTCACTGGGGTTTTCTAAGCTTTCCCCTTCAGCTGGATGTGGAGGGTTCTAATTCCAGTGACTTGGGAAAGTAAGACAGGAGTGTTGCAAATCAGTTAAACAAATACACCTCCACTCCCATATGTACACAGACACACACCACATACACAGACACACACGAGCACACATGTATGGACACAGACACACACACAGACATGCACATACACACACACAAATATACATAGAGATACACACATAAACACACATACATAGACACACACACACTCACACACCCACGCGTGCACGCGCTTTTATGAATGACTGTTTTTTCTTCCTAAGTCAACAAGAAGAGAATGCTTCTCAATTTAAGAGACAAAGATCCAACCATTCCAAAGACACGGGATCTTCCCTCATGACAGAAGATAAGGTGTGGCCAGTGAGAAGTGGCCCAACCACCTGCCTTTCACCTTGAAAGACCCATCTCTGCAGCTACACGAGAGATGTGTGCTACTAAGGGCTTTCTCGATTTCTATCTACAGCTTTGGAAAGGGCCTTTCATCTCAAGAACAAGATGGCGAAGGTCCTGGGTCCTGGTCAACCAGAAGTCTGCTCACCTGGCAGAGGGTATTTGAAGTCCCAGAGGACAGGTGTGTTGCTGAATTTTGTTCAGGAAAATGTAATCAAAGCTTTTTATTGTGAAATATTTCAAGCACATGAGAAAGCAGAAAAAATAAAATATACTCAGGGCTTCCCATGAGCTTCAGATGATCAGGAGTTTGCCACACTGGCCTCACCCACCCTTCTCTTCCCCTCATCTCTCTCTTTTCTTCCTCCCTCTTTTTTTCCTTCATCTCTTTCTTTGCTCCAGTATTTTCAAGCAAATCTCTTTATAACAATTTGTTACATGTCAATAATCCAGTGTATGGAACACTGGGGGAAAGACTTAAATGTTTTACCTTCATTCTGTCTCTGTCTCTTTGTCTCTCTCTCTCTCTGTGTGTGTGTCTGTCTCTGTCTTTGTTTCTCTCTCTGTGTGTGTGTGTGTGTGTGTGTTTGATTAATAATGAACTCGGTTGCCAATAATGCATTAATATCACATCAAGGAAAGAAATCAAAGCTCTTCCCCTTGATGTCACTTAGGCAATAGCCTGCCCAGATTTGAATTCTCTGCTCTGCTATCCCAGTCTTCTATCATCCTCTGTCTGTTGTATGAGTCTGAGTCTGAATGCTGTCTTGTGAATCTGACTATTCCTCTGTGTGTGTGTGTGTGTGTGTGTGTGTGTGTGTGTGTGTGTGTTGGTCTGTCTGTCTGTGTCCTACCGAGTGTTTTGCTCTCTCTTTTACTGAACACAGAGAAGTAATGAAGGATTCTTTGCACATATTTAATAGATTTTTGTGTGGCATAAAATCGCTGACTTTAGCTGCGTCCGCCTGACACAGATTTCTGACAAACAGACAAGCAATATCAAGCAATATCTTGATGCCGTTTTCAGAGTGTGTGGTGTGTGTTCATTTTATGAGTGCACTTTCATCCAATATGATATTTCCAACAAAGAATTATCCTAACACACATATATTACTCTGGGTCAGGGGCATGGGAGAAGATAACTTCAGATTACAGCCATATATTAGCTTATGTTATAAATGTTAAATGAACTTCAAGGCAAGTAAGGTTGATTGTTACATTGTTTTGGTGAAGGCAGGTAAGACAGGTGGAGCACACAGTAGGACAGCAGTCCTCAGTGACCCCAAGGTGTGTTATTAACTCCCGCTGGGTGGCCCACCTAAAGTCCAAATTCCTTAGAAGGTAAGAGATGTGTTTTATTATAATGAATTGCCACATGTGTGGGCATGTGTCTCCCAATATTATATATGAAGGTCAGAGGGCAACCTGCAGGAGTCAGCTCTCCCCTCCCACCACATGTTCTGGGGAATAAACTCAGGTCGTCAGGCTTACCCTTACCTGTTGGCCTATCTTGCTGTGTTCCTCCTCCTCTTGATTTTGGGGAAAGGGTCTCATTTTCCTACTCTGGCCTCAAAGTTGCTACACAATCAAGGATGATCTAGAGTTTCTAATCCCCCTTCCTCCATCTCCCTAATGCTGGGATTACAAGTGTCCACCACCATGAGCAGTTACATGGGTGCTGGGAGACTGGATCGGGCTTCTCGTATGTATGCCAGGCAAGCACGGCACGAGCTAAGCTGTATCCCCGGCCCTGATGTTTCCTTATAGAACCATAGCACCGCTATCACACTGAGCAAATGAATAACAATTCTCTAACATCTAATACCTGGTTCCCAAGAAGGTTTTAAAAACCATAGGGCTTGAAATTTCTATTGCTTCTCTAGAGAAAGGCTATGCCACAGCCAGCCTTAATAGATTCATTATCAGGAAAAATATTTTATACGCTTAACTTACTTCTTCATCCTATTTCTGCACACCGTGCCCCTGTGTGCTGTGTTAAATGAATAATCTTCCTTTTTGGTGTTTACACACTTCAGATACTTGTATAAACTTAGCCTCGCCTCTCCTCTTTGCTGAGCTGAGCTGCGCATATTTAAATCTGTGGGTCCATTAATAAATCCACCCACCAGCTCCTCCAGCCTATTGTTGCTTGTCCTTGAACCGTGCCCAGCTGGTTTCTATAAAACTGTGCCGAGCAGCCCCAAACCAGCTGTGGTCCAAGAGTGGTCTCACCGATTACACCGCCGCCGCCGGTTGCAGCCGGTGCTCAGGCTCAGACCAGAAGCATCTGATTTTCCGCTGCACTAGAATGGAAGCCAATGTCTGGTTTTCTGCTGTTAGTCCCAGATTTTATTTAATTTTTTTCTTTTCCTTCTTTCCTTCCTTCCTTTTGTTTATTTTTGCACTACATCATATGATTAGACCCTCTCTCTAAACATCGGTGCCTCTGAGCACCTGTCTCCAGATGTGATGCAATAAGAAGAGTGTAGAGAAACCTAACTTTGCCACACTCCCGTGTAACTCTTGGTTAGTCACGCCCACGGAGACACTAAGTTCTCTACCTGGATAGCATGTAAAGACAGACCCTGATGTCACAGGATCAGCAGGATGGGATGGGTTAAATAATGTGAGCGAAGGGGTTAAGGTCATTGGCCCCTTACTGCAGGGACACATTCCAAGGTCCCCAGTGCATACTTCAAACTGCAAATAAGACAAAACTGCTGCTTGCCGCCTTCCCCTGCGCCCCTGTTTATGACCTGCATGAGGCAGTAAGAGGCCAGCAACCAGCCACCAATAAGGATCGTTCTGTAGAACTTATGAATTGTTCAGCGCTACGATTTTCCATTCTATAATTTCAGATAGTGGTTGAATGCAGATGAATGAGGCTGGGCTGTGAATCCACACAGGAGAGGAGCCGCTGGAGAAACGTTAATGCCGAGTCTATACGTGGATGGCAAGTCCGGATCGGGACTGCTTGGGACCGGTTTCATAGAAAACAGCTGGGCACGGTTCAAAGACAAGCTCTCAGATGATGGAGGAGCTGATGGGATGGGTTTATAATCAAAGAGTAAATGAATTAAACATGTGCACATACATGTAAACACACACACACACACAAACGTACGCGCACGTGGTTTAGGGCATTAACCCGCCTATTGTGCAAAATCAGACATCTCTGTTCCCTAAGGTCATTTCTACTTGCTGCCCTAATAAGAAAAAGCACCTCAGAAAACCATCGATTAGAACCGGAACCCAGGAGAGCGCTGCCCTCTGTGTAGTTGGGCGGGTGGTGTCTGCAATCACTCACTGCTCACTGCTTCCTGGGCCCCAGAACCACCCTAGGCACCTTAACCGGGTCATCTAATTCGGGGTTCAGGACTTTGTGGTGAAGAGTATTAATACCCCGCTTTACAAGCAAGGAAAACAGGCTTTGGGAAAGTAAGTTAACTCGTCAAAGGTCAGTAACAGCTGACTGGCGGCAGCAGGAGGGCCATGAAAACGTGTCGTCCAGAGTCCACACGATCAAAATCAATCGCTAGCAAGACTTACTGTTTCCGGATCCGTTAGGAAACCTCAAGTGTAGACTGTCATCAGCAGAGCCCTGCACAGCGCACGCTCTGGAGAGCCTTTCCAGGAGGCTCATTGGCTGGCCAAAGAGGAGCATGCTGGAGCGTGCTGGAAATCCCAGCACGGTTACCAACTACCCAATACAAAGGAAACACTACTCATGCAAAACTTCGACTTCTTTTCCTTTAAGGAAAAGGAACGCTAATTATTTTGTCCTCCAGTTCTGTAACCCTCAGTTATCAAGCAAATCACTAAGGACCACCAGCCTCTCTTTTGCTGTTCATTTAAATGTCCATCGCCTAATGATAGTCCGGTTTATGGTTTATGATCTCAATGCACCATTACTGCACCGCTTGCATTTCTAACACGTGCCTGCCTCCTGCTTCACCTATTTGGGTGTGCTCATGAAATCTTAAGATAAAGCAGCCACGTGAGCTGGTCTCCCCTTGAAGCATCACCGGATCCTGGCCTTCAAGGCTCCAAACAGCATCATCCCAATTCATGGAGATCCTTTTACCCTTCAGACTAGACTCTACTGAGTGGCTGACCACACCGTGTCCTTGGCTGTCTTCGCAGGACTGGTCTCCCTCCCTCAGCTGACACACAGGAGTGGGACAGGTGTTCTGAGGAGCAAATTGTACTTCCGTTAACCCCTTCTTGGCAAACACATTCCCTGCACTACCTATCTGTGTGTGTGGACCGCGTCTTGTATGCCGTACCTTATCGCCTCAGAAGGAAGTCACTTGTGACTGTTTTGACAACTGATGTGTTTAAATTACACAGAATAAAATGAACCAGCAGGCAGCTTCCAGTCATACTGTCAGCTCTGTGAACCCAGAGTGCATTAGTGACTTGATACCTAGCCTCTCAGCACTGCCCTGGCTAGTGCGATAATTTGGAGCTGGAAGCCATTTTTCTGTACTGTCGTCTCTTAGGATGGAAGAATGAGCCAGGGAGCACCAGGCAGCCAGGGAGCACCAGGGGCCTCTTCTCTCGGCCTCCCTAATGCTGGGATCACACACCTGTGCTCTTCTCCAACCACAGGTCCTCATGCCTGCACAGCAAGCATTCAGCAAGACCGAGCTCTCTCCTGACAGAGCTCTCTCCTGACAGAGCTCTCTCCTGACCGAGCTCTCTCCTGACTGAGCTCTCTCCTGACTGAGCTCTCTCCAGAGCCCTTGACTGTTCTCTAAGGAACTGAGATTAACTACAACATTAGTTTTGCAAATTAGTTTGTCTTAAACACTTTTGGAATGCAGCAGGTTTCCATTTTTAGCAAAAATAGACCAAATAATCTCAATATCTTCATCTAGAAATGCTGGGTTGGAGGACCCATAATTTAAGCACACAGAAAACCTCAGGAGAGTATCAATCTAGCCTAACAGTAACAAAATGCTGGATAGTGCTTTGAGACATCAGGGACTGAAGGCTGAAGGTAAATTAAGTTCAAATGGGTGAGAAATTCCTCTAAGAGATGGGAACAAACACTGTGGGCAGCAGACAGAGCAGGCAGGCACCATGGAGTGAGGGTGCACCCCTGATTCTGTAGTAGAGCTAAGTCTAGATAGGGTAGACAGATGGGCAGAGACAACAGCTGGACAGGTGGACAGAAGACAGATGGAAATATAGACAAATAACCATTCCCTCGTTCCTGGTCTTTGAGTGAAAACATTTTTCTGCTTGTTTGTTTTTAACATACAATAATATACTATAAGATTTTCAGGGATGTGCAGGGCAGGAGGGGGCAGGGTGGGGCTCTCTGTGAGTTCCAGGCCAGCCAGGGCTGTCACACAAAGAAACCCCATCTCAGAAAACAAAAACAAACAACAAAAGATTTTCAGGATGTTACCAGGCCACACACACTGCATGTCATTAGCTCACGGTGCTTTGTAGGTTTTACGTAATTGTGATTCCACTTAAAATTGTTTCCATTGTGATCTCTTTCACCCAAATATTGGACGATTTCTGATTGGTGTCTTAATTTTATTGTGGTTGGAGATCACATAGTACACAACTGTAGACTATCGGCTTTAATCTTGTGTGTTACAGGCTGTCCTATGAGACTGAAATGGTTGACCCTGTAGGCACTTATGTCGTTCCTTACAACCGTGTCTCACTGTTGCTGGCGGAGCATCATGTAAGTCACTTGGGTCACATGACTCCTTCGTGTTCAAAGTTCCCATGGCACTGCCAGGTCTGGTTTTGTTGTTTGCTGGGTTTTATTACCTTGTCTGTAAATCACAGGGAGAGCTGATGTCTCCAGTTCTAACGCGGGCTCCTTGGTTTTCCTCTTCAGCTCTGTACTCCTGCTGGGTACCCAGTTGTTTTACAAGCCGCATGCACATGTCACATTTGGAGCTGAGGTGACTCTGCTGTGCCTGGCAGAACAAATCTCCACACCTCTGCACGGACGTCTGTAGCAAGCAACCGTCCACACAGATAAAGATTTGTGGAGTGAGCCCAAGTCCCTTGTCTTGACTGAGAATCAGGAGACTCAGCAAACAACATCACAGCACGTGCTGCAAGAATTTCAGGTGACAGCTGGAGACAAGGCTCAGCGGCTAAGAGCACTCACTGCTCTTCCAGAGGACCACAGTTTGGTGCCCAGCACCCATGTCAGGTGGTTGGTTTAGAGTATCTGTAACTCAGACTCCAGGGAATTCTATGCCTCTGGCCTCTGAGCACCTGTAGTTATGTGTACATAAGGGCAGACAGACAGGTAAGCAGGCACAAACATGCACACACACACACACACACACACACACACACACCCTATACTTAGTTGGATTTGTTTTGTTTTGTTTTTTGTTTTTTTCGAATCAGGGTTTCTCTGTGTAGCCCTGGCTGTCCTGGAACTCACTCTGTAGACCAGGCTGGCCTCGAACTCAGAAATCTGCCTGCCTCTGCCTCCCAAGTGCCTGGGATTAAAGGCATGCACCACCACATAACCCAGAATTTCAAGTAAATGAATAACTAGAAGCCACTAACCAGGATTAATCAGGAAAGAGACTAGGAAATGAGAGCAAACATGACGGGAGAGGGGGTGGCTGGGGCTGGAGACCGCTCGAGTTAGGCTATGATGACAACGACACCCATCCAAGTGGCTAAGGATCAGGAGATTTAGTGCCAATGCTGTGTGCTCCTCACAGTTCCTAGGTGCCAGAGATCCTGGGCACTGCTGCTGAGCTTTGGAAACCTGCTCCTGGAAGCTACCAGAGCTCCGCGCGTGCCTACACCTTACGACCTAGTCTCCACTGCTAGAAAGGGTCAACCTAGACCGTTCACAGAGCCATCTGAAACCCAAGCAGTGCATATCCGGGTGACAGGGTAATGCTAATAAGTACAGTGGACACGAACCTGAAATGGGATGCAACACCCGCAGCCACAGGCGGTGGTCAGGACCTGTTTCTGATTCCCAATATTTGTATGTTGATTTTGCATTCGTGCTGTGATAAACACCATGACCAAAAGCAGCTTTTAGAAGGGAGGTCGCAGAGGGATCAGGATCCAGTGCAGAAGGCAGGTGTGCAGGCTGAGGCAGGTGTGGAGGCTGAGGCAGGAGTGGAAGCTGAGGCAGGAGTGGAGGCTGAGGTAGGTGTGGAGGCTGAGGCAGGAGTGGAGAATGAGGCAGGAGTGCAGGCTGAGGCAGGTGTGCAGGCTGAGGTAGGTGTGGAGGCTGAGGCAGGAGTGGAGGCTGAGGCAGGTGTGGAGGCTGAGGCTGGTGTGGAGGCTGAAGCAGGAGTGCAGGCTGAGGCAGGTGTGGAGGCTGAGGCAGGAGTGGAGGCTGAGGCAGGAGTGGAAGCTGAGGCAGGAGTGGAGGCTGAGGTAGGTGTGGAGGCTGAGGCAGGAGTGGAGAATGAGGCAGGAGTGCAGGCTGAGGCAGGTGTGCAGGCTGAGGTAGGTGTGGAGGCTGAGGCAAGAGTGGAGGCTGAGGCAGGTGTGGAGGCTGAGGCAGGTGTGGAGGCTGAGGCTGGTGTGGAGGCTGAAGCAGGAGTGCAGGCTGAGGCAGGTGTGGAGGCTGAGGCAGGAGTGGAGGCTGAGGCAGGAGTGGAGGCTGAGGCAGGAGTGGAGGCTGAGGCAGGAGTGCAGGCTGAGGCAGGAGTGCAGGCTGAGGCAGGTGTGCAGGCTGAGGCAGGTGTGGAGGCTGAGGCAGGAGTGCAGGCTGAGGCAGGAGTGCAGGCTGAGGCAGGTGTGCAGGCTGAGGCAGGTGTGGAGGCTGAGGCAGGAGTGCAGGCTGAGGCAGGTGTGGAGGCTGAGGCAGGAGTGGAGGCTGAGGCAGGAGTGGAGGCTGAGGCAGGAGTGCAGGCTGAGGCAGGAGTGCAGGCTGAGGCAGGTGTGGAGGCTGAGGCAGGAGTGGAGAATGAGGCAGGAGTGCAGGCTGAGGCAGGTGTGGAGGCTGAGGCAGGAGTGGAGAATGAGGCAGGAGTGCAGGCTGAGGCAGGTGTGCAGGCTGAGGCAGGTGTGGAGGCTGAGGCAGGAGTGGAGGCTGAGGCAGGAGTGGAGGCTGAGGTGTGCAGGCTGAGGCAGGTGTGGAGGCTGAGGCAGGTGTGGAGGCTGAGGCAGGAGTGCAGGCTGAGGCAGGAGTGCAGGCTGAGGCAGGACGCTGAGAGCTTACATTGCAATTATGAGCACAAAGCAGAGCATGAAGACAAGCATCAACACGGAGCTGTCATCTCCAAGGACTGACAGACTTCCTCCAGCAAGGCTGTGTCTCCAGGCAGTGCCACCACTTGGGGACAAGTATTCCTTCCCTTGCCTGAGTCTGTAGGGAACATAGCTGTTCAAAGGTGCAGTAGCCCCACCCCCAACATGATCATTCAGAAAGTGGAGCCTCTGGGAACCAACTCAAGCTTAGATGAAGCCAGGAAGGTTAGAGCCCCAGAGGAGACTTGTGCCTGGAGTGGAGCAAGGAGGGAGACTGTCCTCCTCATCCCAAGCTAGCTCAGAGGCAGAAGGGAGTTAGTCAGGAGCAAGACCATCCGGAGTGTTTGCTGTGCAGCCTGGGTTAAGACAGCAATAAAATACACACACACACACACACACACACACACACACACACACACACACGACCTTGGGTAGATTTGGAAGCACACAAACTGTATGCTTACATTTATATAAAGCAAAAAAAAACCAGACAATAAAATAAAAATACACAATGTTAGAAGTGGCTACCCTCATACTCTCGGGGCTACAATGTTATAAGCGGTTGGTTACTCTCAGTGCTGGGTGGAGGCCAGTGCTCCTAACCCAAAAACCTTCTGCAGGGCTCAGGGGCAGGCGGGGTTAGACGTGTTCTGATTCTTGATTTACACACTTGTCACTATGTGTTCAGTCTCTGAAATCATACGAAACTATAGACTTATGAACAGTTTCCTGTGTACATATTCAATCATTAATAAAAGTTTAAAATACACTGGGCAGTGGTGGTGCACGCCTTTAATCCCAGCACTTGGGAGGCAGAAGCAGGAGGATTTCTGAGTTCAAGGCCAGCCTGGTCTACAGAGTGAGTTCCAGGACAGCCAGAGCTACACAGAGAAACCTAGCCTCAAAAAACAAAACAAAACAAAACACACACACACACTCGTAGGAGCCCTGATGGTGAACTAAGACAACCCTGGGCTTGGGATACAGTATAGTGAGAATTCTCGAATTTCGGGTTCTTTTTAAAACACAGAAATATTATTAAGACTATGTTTTCATTTTAACCCAAGGTATCCAAGGTGTGGGGATGTGGGGCTGCTTCGGACTGTCCCTGGAAGCTGACTGCCTCCTGCTCCGGCAGAGGCGTGCTTTTGCCAGCTGCAGATATTTTCTGTGATTGTGTGATGTTTGCAATTCTGGGAACTTTTCAAAGGGAACATAGATGCTAGGGTCTAGAGAGGCAGGGATGGTGGTTGTCGGTCCTTCAGGGAGATTGGTTGTGGTTTGTTAGTAGTCATGCTCAAAGCAGGAAGAAATTAGATTCAAGGATCTCTCTCCCCCTATCATTTCTTTTCTCTCCTAGATAGTGATGGGTGTTAAAGGGGGGGTGAGGGTGGATAAAGGGTGGGAAAAAGAACACATGGACTAGAAAGGCTGGTTACACTATAGCTCAGCGGAAAAAGAACTCATAGACTAGCAAAGACTGGTTACACTATAGCTCAGTGGAAAAAGAACTCATAGACTAGCAAAGACTGGTTACACTATAGCTCAGTGGAAGAACACATGACTAAATGTGAATGAGCTCACGGGTTTGATCCCTTGTGTCATGAGGAGGAACAGGCACCACACACAAGAAGAGATAGATTTTAAATTATATATATATGTGTGTGTGTGTGTGTACGTGTATATACATATATATACATTTATACCTACATATATATGTATATATGTGTATATATATAAAATATACTGTGATGTTTCAGAAATAAAAACAATTCAATAGTCACTGAAATAAATGATTGTTAGTAAATATAAATAGCAGAAGGAAGCATTTGGAAAAAAGATTTGAGGAAACTCAGGATTCAGCATGAAGAGATAAGAAAATGGGGACTGTGAAAGAGTTATATGTTCAAAACGACACGTGAACACGCAGCAGGACGTGGGTAACTACAAGATGTGTAACAGGCAAAGCAATGAAGGGTGAAAATCCTCAGAGCCAATGAACAGGGTGAAACCCAAGCTCTGGGGAACACAGTGAACCACAGTTGGAAGCCCAATGCGTGACAGTTCTAGAAACCAGCCATACTGCATCCTTTATATCAAAGGTGGGTAAACTAAGTCCCTCAAAGACAGGGGCCTCCTATCAAAGAGCTGATTAATGAGACACAGAAATAATCTGTTGTTTTCTAAGAAATGAAACAGAAATAAAGACATGGATTAGAAAACAATTCCTAACAACTTTCTGACTGGCCTCAGCATTTTTAATGTCGCTCTGGAAATGTCGTATTGCAGAACTTAATTCACTTGATGATGAATGAAGGCACTTCCAATTGGAGGGCCATGGAATCTGTGTTTAACATCTGTATTTAACAGCTGACCAGGCAAGCCACAGCTGCTCACACCACACCTTGAGAACAAAACATTTTAAGACAGTCCTTCTATTTAAATGTTAGGGCCAGTACAATAATTCCAGTGGCCAAGCTGCATTCTGCGAAGCTGCATACTGCGAGCTTTATCTGCCTTAATAAATGTCAATAAATGCCTCTGCGTTTTATGGTGCTCTTGAATTTCATTGTTGCATTATCCAGATCATGATACAATTTAAGTCACCTTCTTCCTCTGAAACAGAATGGCTCCCCCTCTGAAGGAACCTCAGAATGTTCGTTCTAAGTGTGATTTCAGACTGGTCGGAGGGCACACACTGAACCAGCATTCCTCGGGCCGGTGGTTCCTGAGGAGTCAGCAACCTTGAATTCACTCAGGTACTGAAGAGAAAAAGACCCAGTGAGCTCAGGAACCATTAATTCATCCCTCGTTTACATCTTTGTATCTGTAAAGAACAAATTCCTATTATTTTAATCCTTGTAGATTTTAAGGTCAGAAGATAATTCTGTGACTATTTGAAACATCCACATGAGCCCAACATTTGTCAGAAACCTAAGAGTTAAATAATCACAGGTGACTTGCTACGTTCCAGGCTGGGATATCTGCAGAAAATTCTAACTTTCTTTTTTGCTCATAAAATGACTTTAGAATGCCAAGTATCTTAAGGCCTAAAATACGTAAGTCGCGTGTATTTCTCTGATGTTTTGATTACATTTTCAAAAGGATGAATCTTGAACTATTTCAGACCTCGGATCTTGGTGTCAGCTACCCATGAAAGTTAAGAATATTTAAAAATCTTAATACATTTTAATTACTCATATTTATACATCTGACCGGAGAATAAGAAAACCGAGTCAGCAAAACCTAAGATGTTTACAAAGCAAGACCCAGGTTGGTGCTGCCAGCTCCGCCTCTCCAGAGCCCTGGGGGATGGCCCTGGGCGCGCCTGGGAGGATGATCCTGACAGGTTAATTGAAGAGGAAGGCCTGGGTTAGCAGTGTGCAGGGCCCTTCCCTAGGCAGGGGTCCTGGACTGCGTTAGGTGGAAAAAGCCCGCAGAGCAGTACCGTTGGCTGCTCTATTCCCAGCTGCAGATGTGTGAGACCAGCTGTCTGGACCTCCCCTCCCTGCTCTGGGACCCTTCAGCTGCAGGCAGAGTAAGCACTCCCCTTTAGGTCCCGTTTGCCAGGGCATGTAATCACAGGACCGGGAAAAGAAACTGTGACAGGCCAGGAAAACTACTTCTGCTAAGAGCTTACAGCAAATGACTCCTGTTACATACAAAGAAACCAGCGAGACCTTTATTTAGACAAATGAACAGGGTGTGAAGACAGGTCACACAAAAGCAGAGAAACTTTAGCGACAATGTATAAAATCCTGAACAATGGTGCTGCTAGATGTTACAGCCCCGGGACCACAAGTTCTTACTGCTTCCCCTAAAATAACCACACGACGAAAGCAGTTTAAATGAATAAGTACAGAGATGTGACAGGTCTACTCATGAAGACTAAATGCGCCCAGATAAAATCGTACGAAAAGTCAAAAGAGCATAGGTACCTGAATTATGTAAATAAAGAGGAAAACATAATATAAAACTTTACCATAACACTCATATTTTTCTGTCTCATACTAAGAATTAGCTTTTAAATTTAAAAACATTTCATTCCTTTGTTTTTTTATGTGTGTAGGGGTGGGCATGAGTGTGTGCACACTACAGAGTGGCTGTAGAGAACTTGCTAGGGTAGGTCTCAACATAGGTCACCAGGGATCAAAACTCAAGTCACGGATCTTGGGGCCACCTGCTGAGCCATCTCGCCTGCCCAGAACTAACTTCAACATTTTTATTAAAAGTGTTGCCAGTATGCTAAGAATGCCCTGTTGAAGCACCTAACTGTTTATATTAGGCTTACATTACATCAACCACAATCTGCCTATTTAAAACGTTTACCTCTAAAAAGGTATGAAAATATAAAAACTTATATTTTATGAAATATTTAATAAATCTTCTTTTTGAAAATATACTTTAGTCAATGAAGGAAGCCTCGAATATTGTCACAGCTGCACAATGCATTATACATTCCTGTAGGAGCCAGTGGCATCTGTGTGCCTGGAATCTCTGCACTTGGGTAGACAGGAGGCGCCTTGGCTATGGAATGAGTGAGGCCATCAGCATTAAGTCTGTATCTTTTAAAGTGATTGTTCTGTGTGTGGAGGCATGTGTGCTCACGGGCCCGCAAGGCCAGAAGGGGGCGCTGGGCTCCTTGGGGCGGAAGTAGCAAGAGGCGCCTGAGGCGGGCAGATGCAGGACCTACACGCGTGCCTGCTGGACAGGCAGCAAGTCCATGCCTCTCAGCTCCAGTATCCAGGATCCTTGTCTTCAAGGACCCAAAACACACAATCAATGAATAGATACTCCCATAACAAAACAATGAAGCACTCATAAAATTTGCTGTTTTAAAACGTGATCATAGTCTTAGTAACTACAGAAACCATGTCACTGGATCAGGGTTCCCCAGTCACAGAGAGGCACGAAAGAACAGGCAGGAGAACATTTTAATTCAAGATAAATTCTTTATATTCTAAAAAGAAAATCACATTTCTAGTGCTTTGATTTCATGTGGCTGTCCACAGAACAGCTGCCACGGTACACAGTGACAGGAGCTGAGCTCTGCCGAGAAGACGATCTGAAACGAATTACGCCATTTACATTCTGCCAGTGGCCGAGGCAGAAGTTTGTGCATTTACAGATATTTATCGGGAAAACGTATTCATTTTCAAGATCTAAGAAACACAGTCGCAGATGACCACAGGCCGCCAGCGCTTCCCAGCGGCACACGCACACAGGACAGCTCAACACTGAGCACTTCAGATACATTCAGAGAATTTCACAACAGTGAAGGCCCCTCCCCCATCTAAGCAAAGAGAGTCTGACACAAGTGGAATCTGTAGCTCAGACTTCACGCTTCTGTAGTTAAAATACTAACTTTTTCACAGGAAAAAGACTAAGGGGAGATCAAATTCAGAAAACTTATTTATCTGAATCCAATCAGATCCATCATCCAGAGACATTAAGATATCTTGCAAAGAACTCAAGAAGTATATGGGCATTCCTGGGTCAGGATACACACCAACCGGGAAACGATCGTCCCAGGCCAGGCTCAAAGTGTCTTCGCTGTGTCATCCTCTCTCTCTGTCTCCCTGAGAGTTATATATCCACAGCTTAAAACCTGGTCACTGGAGTTCTCGGATCTTGATTTCTTAGACGTCAGCTCCTCTGGCAGAAGGGTCGACGTGCAGGCCTCCAGGGACCGTGCGATGTCATCGATGGTCCATCTGTCCTCGGGGAGGGCGTGCTGTGCAAGCGTAAAGGGCCCCTGTTTGGTGCGGGTCAGCTCCAGCACACTGGCACAAGAAGAGAGTTCTACAGCACCCAAAAGGAAAAACCACAAAGTGAGCGGTGACTTCACGATCCTCCTCAGGCTTCCAGTCAACAGAACTCACCTCTGACCTCCCAGGATGCCAGCCCAGCAGAGCCCAGAGCCTGGGGTAAGTCAATGCTTAAACAGGAAAGATAGTTTAGGGCTCTAAACTTACACCTGTTTCCCCTACTTGGCCTTTGAAGCCAGTCCAGGACATAAATATTCCCATTACTCTGCAAATAGGGTAATGTGACCTGTCCACTGTCATGTGACCAGGGAACAGTAGGGGCAGAGCTGGAGTTTTCTGGGTTTGTAAGATTGTAGCTCCTAGCTGTTTGTTTGTTTGTTTTTTAAAATCTGTATCAATGTAAATAATTTTTAGAAGGATAAATCTTTTCTTTTTCTCATCTCTACTTTGAGTTAAAATGCTTTTTACTTGAAAAGTGTGGGCTCTCCACCTGATCTCACTGTGTTCATCTTCTGCCCCTATCTCCCTGTTCCCTCTCCATTACCAGCTCCTCGAGGCCCCCGCTGGGGCTCAGAAGTGCACGCTATAAACCCACAACGCGTCGGAGCTAAAAGCAGCAGCTCGGCTCCTCTGCCAGTCCCTCGGGAAAATGAAAAACAGAAATTTCCCTCTCCCATCAGAAAGGAGCATTACCCTCTAAATGGTGGCTCACAATTCACTCTCTGCTTACCTTTGCCAATGTCACTGACCAGGCTTCGGATGTAAAAGCCTCCTCCGCATTCAACATCTGGAAGGTTAGCAGTGCTGTGGTGAGAGGCTGACCTCCTGAGAGCCCCACTTTACATAAAAACGACCCTCTTCGACACATGTAAAAATGGCTATGCAAACAATTGAGCCATAAAATATTTATGTGCTACGCCATAAATTATTCATCCAGCAGCATATGTGTTTGTGAGATTCAGAAGTCTGAGTGTGGAATAGGCGGAAAGTCATGAACACATTTTAAATTATCTGGTAAGCTGCACCACGTTAATACCTCAGCCTTGTTCATTTAATGGGTTGGAAACAGAAATCCCAGCTCTGCTCTCATGAGCTAGAGATGCTAAAAAGAATATCTTTAAATTGTACACTTTGTTCATTTACTATGCCTGAAATGGTCAGCAATCTCAGCTTTCCTTTCGTGAGCATAGGTTTCTTAAATACCTTCAGATTTTATAACATTTGGGAAAAAAATATAACCAAACACCAACCAAAAATCCCTTTGCCAATGAGAAGAACTGTGCGTGGGGTGGTACACTACACGGAGTGAGTCCTGTGTACTTAACATGTTTCCTTGGAAATATTTCCCAAAAAAAGCATAAGCAAAGCATAAAATAAATCTAAGCCGCTGCCCCAGCCGTGGAGCTGACCGCACGTCTGTCTCACAGTACACACTTGGTGGAAAGCAGGGCGGACAGCAAGTGCTCATCTGCACCCGAGTGGGGCGGCCGCGCACGCCACGCTCCTTGTTTGTTTCTAGTTGCATTTAAATTCTTTTCTACAGCTCACATCCGGGGCAACTGAGGCAGGAAGGGGGTAAAGCACCGAACAAAGCAGGGCTGTGCTGGCAACACCTACATGACACCCGACTCTGCAGAAGAAAGGCAGGCACCCTACAGTCAATACCGTGGGGCACGTCTCTGACTTACAGGCAGCCAGGAAGCCCTGACCCCTCGAATTTTATTGGCTCTGCCTAAGTGGAGTCTGCACTCTCATGGAATGAGTGGAATGGACCACTTGGTGGGTCTGGGGTGTGTTTGTTTATTTGTTTTTTGTTTTAGTTCATTTGTCAAGTCGTTTAGAATCAGGGAACATAAGACGGAGCCCTATTTTAACTGAACCAGCATCTGTAGGAACTTACTGTGTAACACAAGGAGATACTGTGATGGTGGAGGAAGGAAAGGCTTTGGGAAACCCCATGGGAAAGGGATTCTGGTCACAGTTACTGTGAAATTATTTATGGATCAATTTCAGGAACCTGAGTACAAACAACTTTAAAATTGTATTAACAAGTATTTTGGCTTTTTTAATTTACATCAAGTATGCATCACATATTCAAATTGACAACCTGAACTAAAACTGTAACCAGGTGTCCAACAATACTTTTGTCACATCAATAATTTGCAGTTCATGAAGAAGGGGCCAGCCGATAGAAATCAGTCTGCTTTTATAGACTCTTATCCCCAATTAACAAAAGGCTTTGTTTAAATGATCAATATTTACTCTAAAATGAAATATATTAAGAATGAAAAATGAAAGAAAAAGTATATGTAAGATAAAAACTAAGATTTTTTTTTAAAAAATTATATTTACTTTGTTACATGTGTGGTATTTACTTGTGCATATGTCTTGAGTACCGTGTGCCTCGTTCCCAAAGAGGTCAGAAGGTATAGGATCCCGAGACTGGAGTTACGGAGGGTTGTGAGCCACCATGTGGGTGCTGGGAGTCAAACCCAGGTCCTCTGGAAGAGCAGCTAGGGCTCCTAACTGCTGAGCCATCTCTGCAGGTCCAGACCCTAAAATCTTGAAAACATACATTCTCTACGTACTTCTCTAAAGAGATCCTAAGTATTTACTCCCCAGTATACAGTAAGACGATTGTAAGACATGAAACCCCACCCCTGCTCGTGCTGTCCCTCTAACAGTTACATTTACCCATGGAATCAAACCATAACTTTTCTTACATCCAAAAAGATTCAAGACCATAGCGAGCCATTCCAACTGTGTAAAATTAGCCAAACGCAAAGCGAAGATGCAGGCAAAGCAGACTGTCTCCCGTCTCACCTAGCGTGAAGAACGGCGGCTGGAACTCCAGGAGGGAGATGCTGTGGACGGTCACTGGCCTGGCCGGTCTGGCCTCAACCACTTTGCCCCTCTTCATTAGCGTTGAGAGTCTCTGTCCATCCTTCTTCAGCGCAGAATAGCTTGTGCGATAAGGAGAGAGTGGGAATGAGAAGGTGAGGGGCTGAGGGGGAATCCCAGGGATGAAGGGTGGTGAGCAGCTCCTCCCACTGGGAGCACTCCTGAAATCCAGCTAGTCTTTCCTCGTGATCTGCCCTTGTCTCGGGATGAAGTCCCGCGTATCTCTGAGACTGCTGTAGGCAGGGAGCAGCATCCACCTTTTTCTTTAACGTTCCTGGGGAAGACCTCATCAGATCCCTTCACTAGTCCCCAGCTCAGAGATAATTTCTCCCTAAAAAACGTCTCACTTGGAAAACGCCACAAACTTGTGAATAATGCCAAAGCAGTTCATATATGATGAACATATATTTAACTTAGTTTAACAAACAATTCAAACCTTTAATGCAGGTTTTACTGAAAGAGGCAAAAGTTTTATATTTGGGAAAAATCTTGAAGAAATCTAACTTCTAAAAGAACCATCAGCAGCACATCCTGATGCATCCTGTAGGTGTGCATGCGTTTCTGTCAAACAGCAATGTGCACACAGTGCTTCCACCTCCCAGTCACCTGCTGAGCTCCCAAGCACCAAGATGAAGGCGGCAAGGGGAGAGGCCTTTTGGAAGGTGTCCAGGTCAGAAACAGAGCCCTCATGGCAGGGGACGTTACCACAGATAAATGCCTTCATCTCTCTGCCTCAAGAAAGCAGGTGCTCACCAGCAAAACACTCTGCCAGTCCTGGACACAGCCTTCAAAACCACATGAAACAGCTTCCTAGTCTGTGGTGTTTTGTTATAGACAGATACTCTAGTGCACCCAGACAGGTGTGAGGGAATCTGTACTGTGTCCTTACAGAGTTGTAACTTTTATCTTTTGAATGTGCTGGAGAGGCGGCTCAGCAGCTATCTGTTCTTCCAGAGGTCCTCCGTCCACTTCCCAGCAACCACACAGTGGCTCACAACCACCTGTCCTGAGGTCTGATATGTACGCTCTTCTGGTATGCAGGTGCATGTGCAGATAGGGCACTCATATGTAAAATAAATAAATAAATAAACCTGTAAAAAGATTTATTAAAAAAATTAAAATATTCTGGGGCCAAACGGGCAGCACTTGGGACCCCGAGTCGCCAGTCTGTCACTCCTGCATAGTTACAGACTTTCACTGTAATTGGGGGACAGGGGGAACAGGGACTTCTCTGGACTCTGTCACTGCCCCGATGTCTACAGACAGACCTTGAAAAGCCAGTGAAACGGGATGCACAGAGGCAGGCTGTGCTACCAGCCAGCACAGAATGAAACACACCTTTCCTTGGGATCAGAGCCTAACACCCAGGCTGGATGGGCTCATCTCTCTCTCTCTTTTTTTTTTTCTTATACGCAACGACCACATTAAAACACAGCAAAAGAGAGCCCACTTTATTTTAACTCGTGGTTAACCAACAGATGATAAAATTAAACATAAATTCAGTAACTGAACTTACAGGGGGGGTACTTGCATTATATTCCCAGTAAACTTCTGCAGAATGCCTTCGATATCTTCTTGTGTTATTTTATCTGCCAAAAACGAACCAAGGGAAGATGACAATGGCCACAGAGGCAACAGCCCCAACTGTGAAAAGTCATTTTTTTTTCCTAATGAAACACAAATTACAGGGGCTGGAGAGACAGCCCAGTGGTTAAGAGCACTGGCTGTCCTTCCAGAGGACCTAAGTTAAATTCCCAGCAGCCACCCGGTGGTTCACATCGCTCTGTGATACTTGTCCTCATAGATCTGATGCCCTGCTCTGGCCGGAGAAGGCACAGGTACACGGTAGTGTAGACATATGTAGGCAAAACATCTTTATAAACAACTAAATGAAGACATTCAGAGATCTGCCAACTGCCATGCCAGGCCTTGAGGTGCTGCTGAGGAAAGACAGTTGAGACCCACCAATCGCTCCACAGAGTGGCGGGGCAGAGGACACACAGAGACCAAACCACGCAGGGCCACACCATGCTGTGCAGGAGGAGGATGTCCATAGACCTGCCAGCCACCGTGCCACCTAGAAGCCCACTGCTACCATGACATGCACTGTGGACAGAGGTCACCCAGAGGCCCGCCTGCAGTGGGAGGTGCTACCATATACAAGTGTGTGGTGGACAGACAGGAGGGAAAGAGAGACAGAACAGTGTGGGCATTATGAAGAGAGACGGAACTGGAGACATGAGGGAGGGAAGGAGTAGCCTGTGAGTGGCCAGTGACCCTCTGAGGCCATGGTGAAGTCCCAGCCCATGCTGCCCCTGAGGGTCATGGCCACGTCTGTGGTCACACAGAGACAGATATCTGTGTCAACGTCCACGGCTCATATTACCACTAGAGACCATGGGTACGTCCCTGGTCTGGGGCAGCTGCCTGGGACCATGGAGTTGTTCAAGGCTGTGCCCTTCAGGCTGAGGGACTCTGGAGAGCTAGCCCCATCTCTCACTGGCAGCAGCACTTGGGAGACTAGGCCCTGAGCCTCACCTGGGCAGCCCAGTGGAGCTGGCTGAGGGAAGGCATGGGTGAGCCAGCCCATGAGTGTGAGGGCGGAAGGGCTGGCCGGGCCCCTCGAGGGCTGCAACACTTGTGAGTGTGGCCATGTGCCTATACAGCTGGCTCTGGAGATGTGGGTGTGGCTAAGCTGGTCCTAAGGGCATGAGAGCAGGAGAGCTGACCCTGCCTCCTGCTGATGGTGGCACTAGGTGGCCTAGCCAGAGCAGTAACCTGACTGCTCGCCCTGGTGGTGCAGATAAGGGAGAGCAGGGGCCTGGCCAGCTCAGCTGCCACCCAGGGGTCTGGCCAGCTCAGCTGCCACCCAGGGGCCTGGCCAGCTCAGCTGCCACCCAGGGGCCTGGCCAGCTCAGCTGCCACCCAGGGGCCTGACCAGCTCAGCTGCCACCCAGGGGCCTGGCCAGCTCAGCTACCACCCAGGGGCCTGACCAGCTCAGCTACCACCCAGGGGCCTGGCCAGCTCAGCTACCACACAGGCCCAGATCCAGGGCTCTGAGTTGGCCCACCCCAAAATCTACATCATCTGTGAACTGTTGGAGCACATAGAAGGGCTGGCCAGTCCTGCTGATCAAACTGCAGGATCTCCATGACACAGGGCAACAGCAACCAGGGGAGCCCCAGTGAGTGTCACAGAAACCGGAGATCCTGAACCAGACTGAGGACCCAATGCAATGAATGCAAGTGAGATGTGTGGACAGAGGGACAGTCTGTGGGGCACACTAGAGCTTCTGCAGCAGGTGCTTTCTACGATTTGGGTTTTTTATTTTTGTTTTGTTTATTTGATTGTGTGTTTATTTTGTGGGGAGTGTTGCGAGGACAGACGGTAGATACGAGGGGACAGGGTACAACACCACCAACAACAAATAATAAAATAAAAATCCAAACAGTTCCAAAAAGCAAAACTTGAGTTTGCCAACCTGCCTCTGTCCTATCATGAGGCCCCAGTCTTTCTAGGCTCCTTATTTGAGCCTTGATCCCACTGTCTAGTTCATGTATGGTGAATTAGGCATGTGCGAAATTAAAACTAATTAAAGAACGAATGAAAACAGTATAAACCACAGTGTACGTTCCATAGGTCAAATGCTGCCTTTGTTGAAAAGAATACACATTAATGAGACGAAAAGCAAAGAAACTTATTTTTTAATAGACACTTAATTTCCTTTAGTTCAATTCCCATCCTTCCCACCAGTTATTCCTCACTCCAAAAGAATGCATCATATATGTATCGGGTGATTCTGACGGTGACTTTAGAAAACCCAAGAAAGATATGAAATTAGCTACAGACGTGGTCCTACGGCGATCAATACAGGGTGATCACAGGGCAGGCAGATAATGCCCGCACCGCTGCGTTTCGTCCCTCTGGGCTCTGCGTCCAGTACCTGTTACAGCAGAGAGGACAGCGGGCGCAGCTGTACCATCGGTTTCACTTGATAGAATTTAAAACCAGTCTAAGCTATGGAATGAATTCCACATACACGCATTCGGCTCTGTCTCCAAGCAGAGCTATTGATCTGTCTCCCGACCCTTTTCTGCTCTCGGGACTTCCCTCTGCTTTTAAATGATCACTCTCAGTCGGCTTAAAAACAAACCAGCACAGAGAGGGAACATGCCCAGCAAGGACTTGGGCATGCTCAGTAAGCATTTTTAAAGGTGGATCTTAAAAATGTGAAGACTTATATAGAAAGCTCTCCACATGTCAGGCACATTTTCAGGTCTGTTTGGTGCACTTGACAGAAGGACGCCGTGTTGAAATCACTCTCTGGTGCAGATGGTCACAAGCACAGAACTCAAGCTTAGGATTTGGGTTTTCTACTCGTAGATGAGTCTTCACATCTGCTTCGATGACAAACCATGCCCTGAAGATGTTCTATAACTCATTTAGATCACAGTCAATGTTTTTATTATTTTTCAGAAAATTTAAACTTTTTAGGTAAAGCATATTTGGTATTACTTGAAAATATTAATCAAAAGTTACTGGGCTCTGAATTGTTCCAACACCATGGTAAAACTTTAAAGGACATCAGGGAATACTGTGTACGCTCAGCACGACAGTCTTAGCCTCACTGTGACCTTGTAAGCTAAACACAAACAAGACTTGGACAGTGAGGCTGCAGCAGCCTCAGCACCACAGAGCCTTGTTTGCTGCAAAGACTGGCTCAGAGTCTGCGTAGAAGATTCTCACTCTATTAAAAAGTGAATGCAGGTGGCACCTTAGGCTAATCCCAGCTTGCCAAATCTAGGTGCCTATGCTACCACCAGGCTGAACTTGCTAACGAAATGCCAGGCGGCTCAAAACAAGACCAAACAGTTCTCCATTCTGCCAGGCTCCGCTCTGCCCTGACATTCCTTTTCTGTGAATGTGCTGCCTCTGTGCTGCTTCAGTGGCTTTCTCTCATTGATGTATGCATATGTGCACGCGCGCGCACACACACACACACACTCATATACACTACATGCAGACACAACGCACAGACACACACAAAGACATACAGACTGAAAGATAACACTCAGAGAGACATGCATACACACACACATGCACACACACACAGACACCACAGACAGACACACACACATATATACTACATGCAGACACAACACACACAGACACACACAAAGACATATAGACCGACAGATAACACACACAGAGACATGCATACACACACACATGCACACACACACACACACAGACACACTCACACACAGAGGCTAATACAAAGACAGATAAGACACACAGACATACACACACACACACCAGACACCACAAAGAGAGACACACAAAGACACACACACAGAGACACACAAAGACACACACATACACATACACACTATACACAGATACCACACACAAAAAGACACCATACACAGAGAGAAACAGGCAAAGACACACAAAGAGGCACATACACAGACAGACATGCAGACAGACATACAGATTCTGAGACATCATACTTTCTAGCTCAGGCATCTGTGATACGTGCTGATTGTTCTGCCATTTTCCACAGCATGCTAAGCTATTAGCTCACCACTGACATCTTGGGCTTTTGAAGACAAAGACAGTTTTTCCTGAGATAACATACACTATAAAGATGGCACTCGAGACGTTCCTGCTGAAATTTAATTTGCTCAAGGTAATAGAATCTCCAGGTTGAAGGACATTTAGAAGTCACCTAGGCCAATCATTTATCCAATGTAGGCAACCAGACAGCCCACAGAACAGGGCGCTTTATAATAAAACCCAAGCCCATGGCACCTGCGCATGGAGTGGTGCATGCTGGCCGAATCTAAAGCCCAATGTCAGTCCATCAGGTAGCTGCCTCTAATGGAACAATGCCTCTACCACAGGCCTTCAAAGTGCAGACCACATCGAGGATACCCAGTGATGAACCAGAGAAGAGAGCATACACTCCTCAAGTGCCACGGGGCCTGGGTGTCTCGCGCCTTGTTGAGTAAATAAAGAGCCATCCGTGTGAGAGCGATCATTTCAACTGCATTTTAAAGAGTATTTCTCTAGGCTTGGGGTGTAGCTTCGTGGTAAAGCAGTTGCCTAACAAGAAAAAGAGTGTTCTGAGTTCAATCTCCAGCATTAAACATGCGTACACACACAGACAGATACAGACACTCATGCTCACACACCACACCACACACACACACCCCTCATAGATACATACACACCACACACATACACTTCATCCCCATGAAATTAACATATACGTGAACAAGCTATACAATCACGGCTTACAATGCATGCATCCTTCCGTGCACACAGCTTTAGTAGTTGAGCTAAGAGCAGGATGACCGAGGTGAGGGCAATGGTCTACCGAACTAAGCCATTACTGGGCAGTCCTGTCACACAGCAGCTGCTAAGCCAGAAGAGCATTGGTGGACCACCGTTTCCCGCCATTCGGTCCAGCAGGACTGTGATCTCTGTGAGGAGAAGGGCCGAAACCTTTAAAATGTGCTTCTGCCTGGAATGGCAGAGGGCAACTCCCAGGCAAAGATCAGGACTCCCCTGACCAGGTCAGTGGCTGGCGAGTCAGGGAGAGCCAGGATGAGGCAGGATTACAGAAAGAGACTGGGAGGGTTTCTGAGAACTGGCTGAGTTCTAAGCTATAAATACATATAGTGAATCAGTATAACATTAAAAACGTAACCACTGTCAAAAGTTTTTATAAAGGTCTGAATTTCAAACCTTAGACACTTGACATGGACGCTAAAAACACTAGTTGCCACTAGCACAGGCCTGAAAAACAGTCTAGACTCATCCCTAGAATCTACATAAAAAGCAGTTTGTACAGATGAGTTAAACAAGGCTGAACACTGAAAGATTAATATATATAATCAACTCCATTTCTATAGAGCAGCAATGAATAATCAGAAGTTAATATCTGGCCCTATTCCCAAGAACAACAAAATATGAAACGCACAACAATTTCATAGACCGAAGACACGAATAAGCATTCTGATATCTAGGAAGCATGGCTGCCCAAACTAGTGACCCCCACACAGAGAGAGCTAATCTTGTTTCATGAATTGGGAGACTCTTCAAACTGATAAACAGGATCAACTAAATATGGAAATCTCTGCAAGCATGGACACACACATCCGGTCTGCTGTGTGAGGGGAACAATGAGGTAAGAGGGAGGGAGGGAAGGACAGAGACGTACACAGAGCCAGAGAGTGAAACACAGAGATGGAGAGATACAGAGAGAGAGAGAGAGAGAGAGAGAGAGAGAGGCCTACTCAAAATTCGTACAGAAAAAAATAATGAAAAATAAGTCAGAGAACTGACAACCCATGGCTCAGTGTCCCAGCCATCAGATAGAGCATCAGGTCTAAAAGCGAACAGAAAAGAGCGACAGCAAAGAATTTAGAACAAAAGCAAGCCAGCTTCTGACAGGTAGCTTCTGCTCAAAGGTATGGAAAGAAGGAACAGTTTTCAAAAACTGGCGCTGAAATAACTTAACTACCGAGCTCCACGCACACGCTCACACACCCACACACCCTCTGAGAGCCACGTTTGAGATTATATTTGAACACTAACTCCCAGTGAAGCAGGCTCACAAAGGGCTGTGGGGGAGGGGAGGGAGGGCAGACTGGCTGAGTGGGGGGAGGAGAGGGAGGGCAGACTGGCTGAGTGGGGGAGGGGAGGGAGGGCAGACTGGCTGAGCTTGCTCCTGGCTGATGGGGAAAAGTTACTTTTTCTTCTTCTTACATTTTTATGAAGGTGATGTTACGTCAAAATAAGAGATTCATGGGAGAATATTGTGAACAACCTCACAGCGCTTAAGTCTGGAATTTGAGATCCACCCGTCAGGACCACCGGTAGAAACAGGAGCACAGGGAAGCACAGGACAGCGCACTGGACAGTGCAATGTGTTTAAAGCAAAGTCCGTAATCTGAAACTTTCCTTATAAAAAGCACATCTGGCATTACCAATAGACACTACCAAAAGGTAAAAAAAGAAGCAATTTCAACTGGACATAAGTTTTCCTGAAAACAGAAAAACTGTTAAAAAGCCTAGAAAAACAGGGCCAAGGGCACAGCACAGAGGAAAGGCCACCGTGAAGGCCTGGGTTTATACACCACAAAGCCAGCTCAAAAACAGTAACAACGGATAGCTCAGCAGTTAAGAGTACTGGCTGCTCTTCTAGAGGTCCTGAGTTCAAGTTCCAGCAACCACATCACAACCATCTATCATGGAATCAGATGACCTTTTCGGGTGTGTTTGAAGACAGAGACAGTATACTCACATACATAAAATAAATAATTAAAAAAAATAAGAAGAAAGAAACATCTCTCACAGCAACCATAATTCTTGGGCCCAGGCAGAACTCTGAGAGTGTAAAGTTGGGGGCCAGGGGAGAGAAGATAACTACAAATCCCACAGTCCCACTCACAGATGCAAGCCCCCTGAATCTTCACCTCCAAAGTCCCACACTCACACACACAGATGCAAGCCCCCTGAATCTTCACCTCCAAAGTCCAGCATATACTACATGCTGACCACACTGATTCAACTCCAGAAATGTGCAGTTGGTTTAACATTTGAATATGGAGAAAACAAAATAAAACAATTCAAAGAAAAAGTGTGTTAAGGCTGTCTTCTGGACACAACATAGGCTATCCCGCTCATGAACCCAGGGAAGCCACGGTTACCCGAACAAGATCTGCCTCCCACCCCTCCGCAAATTCACTTTCTGCTTGTGATTTAAAAGCAAATAAAATTTCGGCAAAAGAAAAAAAGGTGACTTCTTTCAATAAAATAGCTATTTTTAAAGGGGTGGGATCTGTAATAAACAAGGTGGGCAGATCTACTTTTCCTCTAAGATAGTGGATCCTTTGGTGCTGAGACAAGAGGGGGGGATCGGTTTGCAGAGCAGACATAGCAGATTCTAGACAAGACCACACCTACTGAGGCGCTTGATTTGTGACGTGCAGAATCATGGAGGAAGAGTGAGGCCAACTATATACCCTCAAAAGGAAAATGATGGGCTGGACATGTAATGTTAGAGGCAAAGCAGTAAAGACTTCTAGAACACAGAAAAATATTTTCTTGCTTAAAAACTTGCTTGTGTGTGTGTGTGTGTGTGTGTGTGTGTGTGTGTCTGTGTGTCTGTGTGTGTGTGTGTGTATGTGTGTCTGTACACATGCAGGTGGATGTGGGCTCTTTACTCAAACACATCAGTGAGACAACTCACCAGAGAAGGCAGCAGGCCACACACCCACACTGTTCGTATAGATTGCTAAGGCTCTGTCCTGCCCCATCCCTGCCAAAAGCCACCACAGCGCCAGTGGCTTGCTGCCCACTCAATGGAATGCATGAAGTTAATCACACTGTTGGCATGGCAGGGCAGGGTGGAACAAAGTGGCGGAAACACAACCTTGGAAAACCATTTTACCGTTTCCAGTGCAGTTACACACCCAGCATCCTGGAACCTGGCAGCTCTAGGAGTCTAAACACAAGAGAAGTAAACACAATGTGTAGTTTTGTTTTGTGAAATTCCAAACTGAGAACAACCCACGCGTCTATTAACAGAAGAGGTCTAGGTCCAGTGCTCAGTGATATACAGCCCCTGCCACCAGGCATATGGTCCTGGATCCAACACCCAGCAAGAACCGACAAACCAGGCAGGCAGGAGAGGTGCTGAGTGGTCACAGGCACTGGCTGCTGTTGCAGAGGACCAGGGCTTGTTTCCCAGAACCCACACCGGTGGCGGCTCACAAGTGCCTAGGACTCTGTCCCAGGGGATCAAAGGCACATACACAGAGTGTAGACAGGTGCATGTATACACATGCCCACACAGGAACCCACATATTCACTAAAACAAAATGCAAACCTTTTTAAAATGAGAATGTATGTTGTATGTGTTACATGTTAGTATATGCATGCAAGTATAGCACTAAAAAAATGTCAAGATATGGTGATACATATCCATTCAATACATTCATTCAAGATATATATAGCACCATAACTTGGAAGTTAGAGTCTACCTTGGGAAAAGGAGGAAGGGCCATAGCTCCTATTGTGTTGCAGGGAAGGATGGGTTCCAGAACTCTGTTTCTGGGAGTTTGCCTCATGATAATGAACTAAACTGTGGATTTATCTGTTGCTCACTCTAGAAAAGCTAATAACAAGGCTTAAATACAGGTAAGTACAAGGATCCCAGCCTTCAAGACAAATCATTTTTGTCTAGCATTACACGTACCGAGTCACTGACACAATGCCTGTCACTGTGCAGTGGGTGGTTTGGAGCTGCTACTTCCTGGAGCTGTAGGGTCCTGTGTCTGCATTTGCATATCAACTACTTTCTGCAAACTGTTCCTTCTTTATAGTCTCTGGACTGCACTGTGTTGATTTAGATCTATGTGTCTGCAGACAGGACCAGGCTTCTGATTTTATTTCAGGATAATACTATAAAGGCATATGAAACACTTGCCTCAGAAGACTGGAAGCAATTCCCCCTTAAGGCAGAAGCCAGATTTTAAACCCCCTTTTCTGGTCCTTGGTGGCTTCACCACTGTAGCTTAGATAGCAAATATTTGATGATTTACTGAAGGAAATGGAAAAATCGTGCCAATCTGCTAAGAACATCTGGAGCTATCATCCTCCAATCTCAAATACTGCTCGGCGAACGGTGTGACGGGTGTGCCTCTCTGGGCATCAGATGAAAGCTACTCTTCCTCTTTAGAAGTCACCATATGGGCTTTCTTTCACTTTTTAAAAGTGTGTGTGTGTGTGTGTGTGTGTGTGTGTGTGTGTGTGTGCATGTGTGTGTGAGAGAGAAAGAGAGAGCATGTGTATGTCCATGTGTATTTGAGAATGCATGTGTGCCTATGTGTGTGTGCATGTGTGTTTAAGAGAGAGAACATGTGTATGTCCATGTGTGTGTGTTTGAGAATGCATGTGTGTGTGTATGTATGTGTGTGTGTGTGAGAGAGAGAGAACATGTATATGTCCATGTGTAAGTATGTGTGTGTGCATGTGTGTGTGTGTAAGAAAGAGAGAGAGAGAACATGTATATGTCCATGTGTAAGTGTGTGTTTGAGAATGCATGCGTTTCCCCCCCATGCACATGTGGCAGGGCACACATGCAGAGGTCAGAGGGTTTTTTTTTTTTTTTTGATCCCAAAATGCTTAAGGCTAGGAAGAAAGTATTCCCATGGGTGGCTGCGTTCCCTAGCCAGTTTTATAACCTCAAGCCCGGGTCACAGCGGATCGATCGCCTCCTTACTGTCCCCACAACCCATCAATAATCAGGGAGTATCGCTTGCACTTGCTAGGCTCAACTACTAATGTCTCTGGCTCGACCATAAGCTCCCTAGTCCAATTTCTCTCAGTTCAGCCTCAACTACTTGGCCAGCCTCATGATCATGACGTGTCTATGTGGCACCCAGCCACCTGTTAGTACGGCACATACAGAGATTGGGAAATGCTGACAGCCCAGGTTAGGACAGGGTGGACAGAAGTTGAATCTTCCTCCGCTGTGCCTCCTCCTCACGCCGCCCTCCCCCAGCTCCGAAGCTCCCTTCCCCATTGTGCTTGGCGAATGGGGATGAGGACACAGGAGGCGAACACGTCTATGTGTCACTGACTGTCTCCAGCAGGACCCCTGGCAAACTCAGAAAGTCTGTGTCGCCTCTCGTCATGTGCCTTGTGTCTGTCCTCTTAAACTGCACTGGCTGAAAGCTATAGCTGGACTTCAGCTAGATAAGGATCTGCTAGCATTTACTAATTCTAATACTAATGTCAAGGATAATTCGACGTCTAAAGTATGGAAATAAATGAGTGGTTTTAATTCTCATTGTATTGCTTGATTAAGTGAGCGAGAGAACAAGTACCACAGGGGTATCAGCGGGGCAAGAGAAGCCTGGCCTCGCTACTAGCATGATATGGAACGTGGGCAATCAACACACAAGCACAGGGAGCAGACACATCACTGTCTACAGCCAAGCCAAGAAGAATTGATGTGAGACATGGGGGAAAACCAGAATGCTGACGAATAATTCACCATTGGTGACATAGCCACGCAGGTGAGTTTGCTGGCGACAGGGCAAGAGCTACATTATAAATAGCTCTGGCGCTGTGTGAGTTGCTAGGCAACTGGGTTCGTTTATCTACCCTGTCTGAGAGTAGTGAAAAGAATAGCAGACAAATTAAGGAGGGCCCTGAGGAGTTCCTTCCACTTCAGAGGATTAGTTCTCCCTGTTGGATCTTTTCACTCCAGAACACAGGCTTGTGATGACTTTCAGGGGACTAACTCGGGCACATTTACTTCAACAGCTGGGAAGTCACTTAAAAAACAGAGGCACGATACAGGTCAAATCCAACATGACAGTACTGTCTTGTTACCCGCTCATGGGGAAAAATAGCCTAAATCCCAGCTACACATACAAGTAATTCTGAACATTACAAACACTCCGTGTGGGGGAAAAGTACTTACAAAGTCTTTATTAAACTTACAGCAAACGCGCTGCAGTGTGGTGAGCGGGGTCCAGTCTGCGCGAGAATACACTGAGACCTGACAGCGTCAAGCCACAGGTGTGCTTTAATTCTGCTGGGACTTTTCTTTTGGGGATGGGGATCTCGCCTGTGTGGCCAGGCTGGGCTAGAACTTGTAATCCTCCTGCCTCAGTCTCCCAAGTGCTGGGATTACCAACGGATACTACCACATGCCACTTAAGTTCTGCATTTTGCAATCACTGGAACTTTCTTTAACTGCAGGAGAGTGGTGTTGGGGGCTCCTTACCATATGGCTTCTCTTCTGTTACCTTCCCGGTAGAATCCAGCGTGTCCGTAGCTTTCCCCAGTTCTCCGATGGCGATGTACCTCTAGGAAAGGAAATGACAAAAGTGGCCCTGAGTGGCACAGGACTGTCAGGCATCCCGCCTAACAGAGAGAATTTTATGAACACTGCCAACCTGAAACAAAGAGAAGGCAGGGGCACCGCACGGAGACCACTGTGTTGTTCATTTCTCTTCTGTGGAAAGCATCTGTGAGCCCAGAAACATTCAAAAACATTCCACAGCCGCCAACCAGAGAAAGAAAATAAAACCCCTTAAGATGACTTTATGGCTTATACGTATACTTTTATTGCAAATTTTGAAGACCATTTTATACTGGGCACTCGGGTTTTTAAAGAAACTGCAAACATAGGCGGTTCTCTGCATCATGAGTTCCACATACACGCATTCAATCAACCATAGATCTGAAATATTCTAAAAATAAAAACGATCTGTGCTAATTATGTACAGACTTGTCGTTATCCCCTAAATAACCCTGTTTAAAAACTGCTTACACAGCGTTTCCTTTGTAGGAGGTGCCACGTGCTACAAGTCTCGGGACGGTTAAACATGTGAGGGGAAGGGCGGAGCTGTATACATCACATCACATTTTAGCAGGGGGTGAGGACCGTGGACCCACAGAGGCCCGGAACCAAGACTCTTTGGAGAGCGGGAACATTACATGCCCACACAGAAAGAATGTCATGACAAACCACAACACAGCATCCCAAGAATCAGTCCTTTTAGTGGCATGAAGTTAAAGTGACTTCAAGTAGAATGATCTGCCACTTCTCCATGAAGCACTAATACCTACCGCTCTTAGTGACTTGATTGCTCACATAGAGAAGAGCTATGTGTTGGACACCCATGGGGAACACTAGGCTGGGTCACCAGGTACAGGAGAAGCACTCTTACCCAGCAGTGTTGTCTTCTCAATAAGGGCTGACACTAAAGCTTTCTGAAGGAAACTGGCATTAGAATGGATCCTGCTCTGTAAAGGATGTCAGCGCTCGTGGAACTAAGCCGCCTTGGCTGAGGACCGGCCACGTCTTCTCTTAAGTCACACCTACAGGATGCAATCTTTCCACCATTCATTCTTCTGGACCAGTTCTGGTTTGGTTGAGCGTTTGACATGAAGTGCTATCGTTTCTTGGAGAAAAGAATCTATACTGTGTGACCCTTACAGTGAAGTTTCTTGAAGGTGTGGCTGCACCCTTTAGTCCCAGCACATGGGGAGGCAGTGGAGGTCAGAAGGCTGTGAGCTGGGCTATCCAGGGCTGCACAGAGAGTTCCTGTCTGGGAACAGAGCCTCAAAGTAGTTTATAGAAATGCAAAGTTATTAATGATAAACTTGTGGTAGTAAAAGAACTAAAATGAGAAAAAGAAAATTAAAATCATGGCATCCACAAATACGCAGAGACGTAAAAGCAAATGGCCTTCCTATCCCTTAGCTCAAATGCAATGCAGGAGAAAATTTCCCGATAATTTTGAGTCATTGCTTTGAAAGTTTCGCTATGGCTGCAAAAACGAGTTCCTCTTAACTCCACACTCTGTCTCATCGCCCGGGACACACGGCTCAGCCTTTCAGCTAAGGGCAGGCAACCTTGAGTCAGCGTCCCTCGGGGAGGGCACAAAAGGATAAGAAGCAGGAGCAGAGACGCAGACTCAGAGACTCGTGGGAGGCGATTACAGCTCCATTGCAGCCGGTGAAGCACCTAAGCACATCTTAACTGCTCCAAAACCGGTTAATCTTGAAGTAGGGAAAATATGTGCCTTGTGAGAAGCAGCAGAGAATTTAAAACAACAGTTTCTGTCCCCAGTAAGCAATGGGTAACAATCGCTACCATACAAAAACACAGAAGGATTCCGAGTTAGCGGTGTTAGAGTGATTCACACAGCTACAGTGAGTTCTCACAGGTAATACAGAGGCAGGCGAGGGAGATGGTTCAGCGCTTGCTACACCTGGAGAACCCAAAAAACGCATAAAAAGCCAGGCATTAAGGTGTGTGTTTATAAAACCAGTGCTTGGAAGACAGAGTTAAGTGGATCCCTAGGGCTCACTGGCCAACCAGGCTAACCTAGTCAGCAAGTCCTGGTCCTAATAAGAGACCTTGTCTCAAAAACCAAGGTCAATGACTCTTGAAGGGAGGCACCCAAGGTTGATTTCTGGCTTCCTTATGCATGCAGATCAGCACAAACTCGAAGTAGGGGTGGAGGTGAGGGGTAATCCACTGTCTATACTTATAAGAAAATCATAATGTGTTATATACTGTGTCTTTGAATGCATCTACAGTAGACTGTTATATAACACGTTTGAACTGGGCGCCTTATGCTTGCCGAGTATTTGGCATCCATTACTTTGGTCTCCGGATTCTGGTTGTCCTTGGAACAAGCCAAGTAAACAATCTCCATTTTCTTCTCTTCACTAAACATCGAAGCCTTTCATTGTTCAAAGCTGCCCCGTTAATCTCCCCTGCCCAGGAGTAGGCAGTCAATACAAACTGTAACATATACACCAGCAGAGGGCTGCCTCAAACCTAGATGCAGCCATACTTCCTGAGAACCATGGGAGGACAGTGTGTGTAAAGTTCCTAGACACCAATCCAGCAGGTCACGAGGATCCTACACCTCTAGGAAGTTACCATGAAGGAAGGCATTAGAGACGACTGTGGCGAGGGAAAGGGACACTCTGGGTGGGTCATCTTCCTGGGCTCTCCCGCCGGTCTGCTCAGCACGTGACCACCTGCGCACAACCACTGTTTCCCGAAACTGATCCGCACTTTCCAAAATTATAGTTAGTGGGATTTTACACTGTCCTTCTGCTGTTTCCCTACCAGAAATGGTATCAGCTCGACACAAAGTTGGTGTAGACATACACACAGGCTTGAGGAGTGTCTGTGTGTGCAATTCTTCACACTTCTGCTGTCATAACATTAGATATTTAGGCTATTGCTGGCAACTCTCAAAGAGCTCCTGGGTCTTCCCTCTGTCCTGCAACACGGGAGTTCTAAAGAGGACAGGATACCTCCCCCAACGGTTCTCAAACCTTTTGGTATCAGAAGCCCTACGTAAGACTCACTTAAAAGCCTAGTGTCATGGTTTGAGTATACCTAGCCCAGGGAGTGGCACTATTTGGAGGTGTGGCCTTGTTGGAGGAAGTGTCACTGTCTGTTTGGGCTTTAAGACCCACATCCTAGCTTCCTGGAAGCTACTCTTCTCCCAGTGGCCTTCAGATGAAGATGTAGAACTCTCAGCTCCTCCTGCACTATACCTGCCTGGATGATGATGGACTGAACCTCTGAACCTGTAAGCCAGCCCCAATTAAATGTTGTCCTTATAAGAGTTGGCTTGGTCATGGTGTCTGTTCACAGCAGTAAAAACCTGACTGAGACACCTTAATTTTTAAAGTTAACAATTATTTATTTGTATTTTATGTGCATGAACGTTTTGTGTGCACATATGTATGTACACCATTTGAGTGCTGCTGCCAGCACACGTCAGAAGAGGGTGTCTGATCCCCGGACCCGGAGTTACAGACGGGTAGGAGCCACAGTGTGGGTGCTGGGAATGGAACCCAGGTCCTCCACAGGATGAACAAATGTGCTTCACCACTGAGCCACTGCTCTGGTCCTGTTGATAAAAATCTCAAACACAGAGTGTACGTTTCAGTGCCGCCTGCATCAGTCCCTGCCACACCATTGGTGCACGTCAGGTAGGAATGGTGGCTTGTGTGGTTTTGTGTTCTGAGATTGCAAAGGGAAGAAAAAAGGCAAAATTATTAACATGGTTGTGATTTCTACGGAGCCTCTGAGGACTGTCATGACTACGCCTTGCAAACAGACTGTCTAAAAGATGGCTACTTTCTCTTTATCATATGCTGGCATCTAATGAGAATAAATCTTATGCTCTACTCAGTAATCGATAAGATAAGCCACTTTGAGAAGCCATTCAGACAAAGCAAACCTCGGGCTCACCACCAAAAAGATATGGGAAAGAAGAGGCAGGGCACAGAGCGCACACAGCCGGGCGTCCTCCTGTGGGGAGTGAGGTGCTTCTTCTCACTTGCCTACGCAGCGCACAGAACTGGGCTCTGGAGTTATTTATTCTCCAGGATGGCAGCGGGGACCTGTGAACTCGGCTGTGTTCATGGCATAATTTCATACGACAAAACCTTGTAGAAAATTCCACTGAAGTTTGTGTTCTTTAGGACTTGGGGTTTCTAGCTAAGATAACTTTTGTCTCTCATCTCAAGCTTGACTTGGAAGTTCACAATTCAAAACTGCACGAGGGGGAGGGGCGGCAGCAATCAAATATTTGAAAATTAAGAGGATATAAAAAAGGAACAAAGTGCACTGGCCTCTGAAGAAGACCGATGGATTGCCAAAATCTTAAAGAACTGGCCAAATCCTACGAACTGGTGTGTCATGACTGCTGAACCCCAAAACACTGGCATTCTCGGAGAAACCTCTGCCCGCTGACCACACCCAGGGTGGGAGGCTATAGCCAACGGTACTTGTTGTGAGACATGCCAGCCTTACCTGAGAAACCGCTGTGCTCTTCCTCCTTGGAGATATGGGTAAGCCTCATATCTGAGCAATACTAATTAGATTCAAGTTTTCGTCGTAGGTCAACTCTTTGATTTGCTCATCTGGTCTCTAAGACATTATAAAGTGGCCAACTTTAATCGTCATTTAGAAAGCTTGTAAAGGCAGTTCTCCAGAACCTCATCAAAGTCGGAGACTTCAAAGTACATGTGCTACCCAGCTTTTGCTGAATTAACTGGTTCAAAGAGTTAATTTAGGGAGTGGGGGAGGCACTGGCTTCCCTTCACACCACACGTTACACACCAGACATCAGTTCACTCTCCCAGAATAAATTATAGTTTACGCAGACTCATTTCTACATGGATTCCAAACCTCTTTTTTTTTCTTCCTAAAACAGGGTCTCAATGTATAGCTCTAGATGACACTTCTACGTAGACCAGGCTGGTCTTGATACTTACTGTCTCTGCCTCCTGAATAGAATGCTGGGTTAAGAGCATGTAGCAACATGCCTGGACTGTGAACTCTTTTTAAGACCCACACATATCCTCACTCTAAATCCTTTACTGCATGAAATTTCAGTCTAAAGAAATTGCCTCGCCCTCTCCTCCCCTTCTTCCCCTCTTCCTCCCCAGTTCCCATTCTTGTTCTTTTCTTTTTTTTAAGAAAAGCTTTTTCTTTCTGATGACTGCTGTTTTCTCTACAATGTAAGAAATTAGAGAGATTTTTTAAAAAGAAGAAAAATTAACTGTATTCAAGATTCCCACCAGAACTTGTTTGGATGAAATTGACTTCAGGAGTATACAGAACATGCAGTTAGAGCAATCAAGGCATCCTGGAACTCAGAAGAGAAAGGACTCAATGACCCGTGAAACACTCAGGAACAGAGCAACTACTTATGTGCACTGAAGAACCGTAAGGAGAATCGAGATTAGCACATGTTATACGCACAACCTCAACTGAACAGTGAGAAATGCAAGACTGGTGGGAGGAAAAAGAGGACCACAGGCCAGCAAGGACCTGAGAGTGCAGGGCTGGGCCTAGAGGTAAGGACCCAAGCGTGCAGGGCCGGCGGAAGAGATTGCAGGGAAAGAGCTGGGTGTCTCTCCACAGACATTAGCAATAGTAGATGGCCTAAAGATTATATGTTAAGAGTTCCGTGGTGGCACAACCTTTAATCTCAGCACTCAGGAAGCAGTGAGTTCCAGGCCAGCTGGGGCTATGTAGTAAGACTCTGCCTCTAATAAAGTAATAAATTAAAGTCCAGTACTCTGCCTGTTGATCTAGAGTGACTGTATGAAAGGGTACCAGGCAGAAAAGATTTCCAATGATGTTTCCTGACTGTAAAAAGACATGCAGTCATGTTGGAATAGCAATGCCTCCTTTCTAGCCTAGCTCTTGAGGGGAGCATACACAATAATACACATGTAACCTAGCAATGAGGGATTCAGATGACCATCCATCTGTACATTTAAGAAGTAGAGAGAGTCAACATTAGCTCAGTCATTACGTCCAGGTCAAGTTAGGGGGCTACAGTCACTGAAATCGTTTTGAATGAACTAGAAGCAAAATGTCAAAGGTACACCAGGGACTGTGCATCATAGTCACATGGTGCTGCATGCCCCTAATCCCAGCACTTGATGAGTACTGGCAGGACAATCAGGGGTTCAAGGCCAGTCCTGACCACATGAGACCCTGCCTCAAATCCCACATGTAGGATTGGAATTATTTACTGAAACTATTTGCTTATGTAGAAGTCTGTGTACATAGCTTCACAATAAGGTGAATTTACTACAGTCTACATGATAGCTAATCTCTATTGTCAACTTGATGAGATTCAGAAGAACAATGAAAACAAATCTTTGAACTGATTAGTTAGGGATTGTGGAAATGAGGTTATGTAAGGTGGGAAGATCTGTCCTAATGTAGGTGGGACGGTTCCCTGGGATGAGGTCCCAGGCCAGCTGAGCACAAGCACCCGTCACCATCCACGTCCTCATTTACACAGTGCAGCCTCTGCTCCAACCACCACGCCTTCCCCGCCATAATGGACTGAACCCAAGAGCCGTGAGCCCAAAGAGACCCTTAATTTACCTTTGTCATGTATTTTATCACAGCAACATACAAAGTAAGAAATACAGTCTATCAGAACAGTATCTATTAACAGCTACTAATTATTTTCTAACAAAATGTAATCTTCAACACAAGTCAAAGTAAGATGACTCCATCCTTTTAACAAATACTCAACATAAATGGAAAGTGTGAGAAAAACCACACCTCCCCGCCTGCCCCACAATCCAAGAACCACGGAGCCCAGCTCCCGGGACGAGACCCACCTGGGGTGTTCTATCTCAGTCACAGTCATCTGAGGATCCCTGATTTTCTCAGTGTGTGACATCCAACTTCTCTAGCTCAACACCAAAACAGTTTGTACCAAATAAAACCTGAACCAGATGTGTTTATGTCTTCAGTCATCATTTTTTCCAAAAATATGCCTGGAATTTACAAGTGAACTCTTTCAGTGCTGTGCAGCATGGTGCGTGCTTATAATTTTGCGGAGAAGGATGAATAGCAAATATTTCAGCGGCCTCAACCAATCTTAGCTTGGGGGTAAAGTTTAAACAAAGTATTAATGTATGTCTTTTTGTTACTGATATGAAAGTGATTTATTGATTGTAAAACTTTTAGAAAATACCAGGTAGTATAAAAAATAAAATAAATATAATCCTAATTCCCCTACTGATCAGCCATCATTTACATTTTGTAGTTAAGAAGCAAAGCCACTGGCAAAAACTTGTGTCAAAAACAGATTGCAAACTCTGCATGGTAATGTTTAAGAACAATGTATCAATCTACCTGAAAACGATGACTTACATTTTAAACACATTTTTTTCCTGCATGTATGTGTGGGGTGGGGGTGTTAGCCTATGGAAGCAGACAAATTTCACAACCTGACTTTCTCTACGGTATCCCTTCAATCACGCTGAAAGCCCCAAGTGCCCCCCCACCCCACCCCCGAGGTTTCCAACTTCCTCTTCTTCCTCCTCCCTTCCCAAGTACCTAAAAAAGTACACATGGATTTAGTCAGGGTGACTTTCATAGACAAACAACATCATTTATCATCTTAAAGGGGTCCTGTTGTCTTCTTCTGTGGTGCATGCGTGCGTGTCCCTTCACTATCTGTTTTAGGTTGGGTCTGTCGCTGAGCCTGCAGCTCAGCTTTCTGCTGACAGGAGTGACCAGCAAGCTCCTGGATCCATTTGTCTGCACCCCTCGACAAGGTCCAGGTCAAAGTCCGAGCCGCCTGAGGTCTGAATCGTCTTCCCAGCAGTGCCTCCATTGTATAACTGCTGAAAACAGCCCCTCTATGTTCACAGGAGCTGGGAGCCACTAGGCACTGTTGCCCTGTTGGAAGAGGTGGAAGTTGGCTTTGAGGTTTCAAAGGCCCCCTCCATTCCCAGTGTGTTCCACACCTCCTGCTGCTGTTTTGAGATGAGAGCTCTCAGTTGCCTTGGTCATGGTGGTTTGTCACAGCAACAGAAAAGCAAGACAGTCCCTGAGAAAAACATCAAAGAAGAAAGAATTGTGTTTTCACGGTCTTACCTTGGACCCCGACAACATACTGGTCAACATTTTCGTTCCTCTTCCAATCCCAACCACTACGAAAGAAAAAAAATATTTTGACAATGTATTCTGAAATGCGGCTTGTCAGACATCTGCATATCTTAGTCATAATTTACTAGCCTATGTAGTACAAGGCTGACAGGATAGACACCTAACAGATCTGGGGCCACTTTTAATCCAGTTAGATGATGCCAGACAACTAAGATGTTCTGAATATGGAAAGGAAGAAAAGAATATCTTCCCGTTCCCAAATATTAGACACAGCAAATGCCTCAACCTAGCCAATTAGAGGATGAAGAGTCAGAGCAGTCTCAGAGGACGCACTGGGACTTTATATGGGTACCATAAAAAAAATACATGGTACAATTAGCCATGTACGCGCAGCTGATAAAACCCTGACAGCCTTCATCAGCAAACAAAGCAAAAGCCATCATCGCAGCTAACGAACCATTAAAGATGATTAGTAGCACACAGTACACAGGCAAGAAGAGAGAAACACTGTAATCAGCCCAACGGAGAGAAGGCTGCGGCTGGAAAGAGGGCCAGCAGGACCGGTTTAACCCAGACCAGCTAACCAAAGCACAGTCACTGCTATCGTCCTATTTCAGATGTTACACGCCACAGCTCACCAGGGACGACTGTGATTTAATCATTATCTAAACGCCTGGCCACTGCGCATCTGCACCCCAGTCCTCCTTTCCCAGCTCAGACCACTTCAGAACTGTTTCTGAAACCCTCACTGTGCATGCTACAGAGTTCACAGCAAACCCAATTCCTAAGTCCCGGCTCCTTAATACTCAGCCTTAACCTTCAGAATCCAGCTCAAGCCTCAGCTCATTCATGAAGTCTATCCCGCATTCCCGTGACGCCCACTGGGATGCCTCCAGCTCTAAGTAGAGTCATAATCGTTCAAGAACTAAGATCAAAGATCATTGGCCTTCAGTAGCTCCGAAGAGCTCGATATTCTTCAAACAGCAGTGCTTGCTAATGCTGCTGATAAGGCACAGACTTTGTATGACAGTAGCAAAGATTTGATGTAATCTGATCACATGTAGATGAATCGATAGTTTTTGAGCAGCTACTATACGCTGTCCTGAGAGGACAACACGGAGCTGTAGAACTATTTCCTGACTTTGAAGTTTAAATATTCTTGGGGAGTGGGGGGGGGAGCAAATGACAGACGGGGAGAAATCAAAGTGCTCAAAACTGTTGTCCCAAATAGTGGGTGAACAATGCTATCCACGTCATAGGGGAATACTACTGGATGTCACGTGATGGTGTATAGAAGTGTCAACGTGAACAGGGGGAGGAGCCGCAGGGAGAGGTCAGAGAGGAACACCCAGAAGTCTGGGGCCAGAGAAGGCTTCATCCATAGGCACTGCAGATGGAGGAAGGTGGTGAGGATACACATGAAGAAGGAAAGCTTGCTCGAGGAGAAACCGCACTCAGTCTCGGGACCAGAGTCGGGCAGGGCGTTCATCAACCTAACAAGCAGGCCGACGTGTGATTCTCTACTCAGCTTCACGCGGCACTGGGGTGGTGGATGAGCTGTCAAGGAGACACTTGAGAGCCACCCAGGAAAACCCTCTTGTGTATTCAAGAAGAAGCAAGGCCAGAGTTTGGGTGGTTCACGGGAGCAGAAGTCGAAGAAGGCTCGTCCAACAATGGATCTAGAAAGAGGAGGGGCTGGAGGCGGAGTCAAGGGCTGGATTTTGCAGTTTCACTTAGTGGGGTCTCTCCCCACCCCACCCCCAAGCTCTGCACTCATTCGATCATTGATCATGCAGAATCCCATTCTGTTCTCAGTGTATAGGTGCAGAACCGAGTAAGGCTTGAGCCTCACCGTCCGAGTTACAACTAACAGGGAGACAAATGTTACCAAGGTTAAGAGGGCAGCCCTCACGGGCAGAAACAGAAGAGAGCATCTCAGACAAACCTGGGAAAGTGAACATAGGAGACAAGAGAAACTGCAGTCCAGTCACAGGAAAGCAGATGCCTGGCCTGGAAAACGTGGAGCACATGGCGGATAAAATGCAAAGGTTTCCTTACAATTACTACTTTATTTTCCAAATTTTCTATCAATTTTTTTTAAAACTTTAAAAGAAAAAAAAAAAAACCAGCCCGTGTCAGGTCCCACCAGCACACAAGTTTCTAGGGATAAGGGTCCGCACGGTGCCCACAGACAAGGGCACGGTGCTGCCGCTCCACAGCTTCCTACACTTGGGAGCTCTTGCTGGTGTTTAAGTCTCTAACACCTTGAGGCAGAGGTGCCATTACAGTTGGAGGGATCTCCTTAGCAACGCAAAGCGACTGAAAGGTCCACTGGAAGCGGAAGCGAGACCCTAATGAAGGCAGCCATTTGCACAGAGCTGGGAAACGACCTCCATGGCCTCAGCTGGAGAACCAATGACACAATTGTATTTTTACTGTCACATAGATAAGAAAAAAAAAATGTTTACAACATGTTTTCAAAGTTTTTTTAAAAACTAACATGAAGAATATTTCTGTTAAGTGTAAACCAGAGCAGGAAACCACAAAGCAGAGCTTGGTTTTGGAATAGGCCTGGAAAGAAGTGGAGACAGGGCTCGGGCCGGGGCACGGCTCTGTGGTTAAGAGCTTTGAGTGCTCTTCCAGAGGACTGGAGTCCAGTTCCTGGCACCCACAAGGCAGATTATAACGAACCATAACTCCGATTTCCAGGAAATCCAACACCCTCCCCTGGAGGGTGACACAAAAGACACTTTATGTTTCTGGGAGAGACACAAAATAAAAGTAAAAAACTAAGCATGAACAGAACTAAGAAATACAGCAAACAGAATGAAGAATGATCATTTGGTGGACATAGTGGTCATAAATAATTATCAGCTTTGTTTGTGATGCTTCTGAAACTTCTCACCGTGCTTTTATAGCTTGTAAAGTTAAACATATCTAGTTAAAGTAGTAAGTAGAATCTTAGTTCCTATCTTAAGGGGCTGATGGTAAGAGTGCAGGTTAGTTTCCTATAGCTGTTGTAACAAACTGTCCTTGTGGTCTAAAGATACCCCACCGCTCCTGGCATACAGTCCTCAGGTCAGAAATCTAAAGCAGCCTACCGTGGGCTACAACCATGACTAATATCAATTTTAAAAGGACTGTAGGGATTAGCTGTGCTCCTTCTGCAGTCCTAAGGGAGACGCCAGCTAAACACATCCCCAAGCTGACGGCTTGCCTGTCCAGCTCCCAGGGACCAGCTGCCCACATTCTTGGCTTGTGGTCCCTTCCACCTTCAAAGCCAGCAATCACATCCCTGCAGCCTACCCTGCCACATGTCCGGGCTTTCTTGTGCCTCTTCCACTGATAAGGATGCTCACTGGGCTTCCCTGGAAACTCCAGGTAATCTTATTAAACCATCTGCTCAGCAATCTTAACTCCCTTGTGACATAGCCTAGCAAACTCCAGAGTTTAGAGATGAACTGCTCTTTCCTCTAGATATCTTAGTTCATTTTTCAGGCTCTCCTGTAACACATACACACACACACACTCACATACTCACGCACACACACATACATACACACACATATATATAAAATAGAATGAAAATTCTTATTTTATTCTTAAATTGTCAGCTTATATCAGTGGTTCTCAACCTGTAGGTCGCAGCCCCGTTGGGGTCAAATGACCCTCTCACAGGGGTTGGATATCAGATGGACTGCATATCAGACATTTACATTACGATCCACAACAGTAGCAAAACTGTAGTTATGAAGTAGCAATGGAATAGTCTTATGGTTGGGGGTCACCACACCATGAGGAAATGTATTAAAAGGTTGCAGCATTAGGAAGGCTGAAAACCCTGCCTCAGACCTTGAACCCAAACCATTATTACAAAGCACACGGTTTGTAAAATGGACAGAGCACTGGCGGTAATATGGCGGATGAAACGCTGCCCCGTGTGACACGCAGCAGGAGCGGAGTGGGGATGGGAAAGAATGGAAGAGGGAGAAAGAACACAGGAAGTCACTGAGGGACAGAGGAATGACAGGGCATCTGAGAAGCACAGAGCCACAGCATGGTGACTCAGTGAAAAAGAAATGCCAGCCACCATCCGGGCCTCCATCTGATGCTCCCTGGCAAGGGAAGGAGAAGCAGAGGACACAAAGGAAAAGACAGCACATGAACCACAGGACAACACGCCAGTCAGTCCCAGGACAGCACAACAGTGTCAGTCTCAGGACAACACACCAGTGTCAGTCCCAGGACAACACAACCCTTAGAACCTCTACCATAGTTTTAAAACAAAAACTTTTGTTTAAAATTTCTCCTCTTAATCAATACCTCCAAGTTTCCCTCCACAAGCAATTAAGCCAGTAAATCTCTGTTAAGAATAAACGGATTCTCCTCAAGACTTATCAGGCTATGTTCTAAAGAAAATTAATCTGAGATTAGATTAGATATGGCAGCACCTCCAAAGCTTATGGTATACCTTGTTAGTAGCCCCACAACCATCCTATGTCCAAAGATTCATAGGTAGCTAGGACTTATGATTTACGCTGCATTTGTGCCTTAGTAAGATGTCCTGGCATGGTGAGACTGTACCTCTGGATCACCAGGGATGAGGCACTGGAGAGCTGCGGTCCTCGGCCTCTCTACTTCCTGCTTATCGGAGGAGATAATTGCTTTACTCCTTCAACAACTATGATAAAATGCAACAATGTGTACAGTGCTTCTCCCCATGGAATACATAAAAACATAGTTCCCAAGTTTTATTTGGGGTTGGGAAGTGTCCCCCAGGCACCCTCTGCCTACATGGTAGCCCAGAAGTCCAGATTCCTGCAAGGAAACAGTAGTTCACATAGTCAAGGCACAGCAAACCAGGACTATGACCTAGCAAAGAGTGGAATAGTTCCTATAATCCAAGTTCACAGATGCTAGCCATGTCCAAGCCTTTCCAAACACAAGTTTCACTCCTGGTGTGTTAACCGTTCTGCTCAGAGTCAAACCTTTCCTGAAAGTTCCCTGTACACATAGAAGAGGCAATGGTGTCCTGTGCTTTGTGGTGCTGTGTGGTCTGTGTAGCTGTGTGTTCTGTGGTGCTGTGTGCTCTGTTCTGTGGTGCTGTGTTGTTCTGTGGTGCTGTATGCTGTATGCTCTGTGGGGCTTGTGGCCTGCACCATTCAAGGGCTTCAGGGAAAAAGGACTGTAACCACAGTACAACTAGAACACTCCAATGTACAGTGAGGCAACAGGGCTAAACTAGCATTTCTGAGAGCACCATTAAACTTCCCTCACGTCTCTTACCCAGAACACCTTGCGCTGCACTGTCCAGAGTCCCTCCGTGTCCGACTTTCAGTGTCTGCTTTTGCCTCTTGTTCCGTTCTGGAGAAGGCATTCCAGCTTCTACAGGGATAATCAGGACGAAAAAAGGTAATTACAAGTCAGGAGGAGCATGGGAGACAAGATAACCTACTCAAAACAAAAGGTTCTGTACAAGTGTAAGGCTATATAACTATATAACTATATAACTATATAACTAGCAAAGACAGATTTTATAATGTACAGTGGGCTCGGTGTGGTGGTGCATGCTTTTAAACAGTGAGTTTGAGGCCAGAGTTGTCTACACAGTGAGTCCCAGGATAGCCAAGGATGGTGAGACTCTGTCTCAAAACACAGCAACACTATATAGCCAAGCCTAGGAAGATAGCTCAGCTGGGAAACTGTTTGCCACTCAAGCATGAAGAACTGAGTTCAATCCCCAGGATCCATGTTAAAGAGAAAGCTGGGGGTGGTGACATGAATGTATAATCCCTGAGCTGAGGCAGGGGCTTGCTGACATCTACTTAGTAAGTTCCAAGCCAGTGAAACACCTTGTCTCAAAAATAATGTGGACAGAGGAATTACTCCTGAGGTTGACCTCTGACTTCCACACAAATGTATACACACACACACACACACACACACAGAGAGAGAGAGAGAGAGAGAGAGAGAGAGAGAGAGAGAGAGAGAGAGAGAGAGAGAAAGTTCCTAAATTACAAAAGAACAGTATTTCAAAATTAGTCAAATAGAAACTAGAATTCATTTTAAGAGAAACAATTATGCATGTATGTATGTAACTATCTATCTATCCATCTATATGTGTGCAGATATATCTATCTATATCTAGATGTGTATGGACAATCTGGTTACATGTATACCAGTAAACCATGTGTATGCAGTGCCCAAGGCAGCCAGAAGAAGGCAGCAGGGCCCTGGGAACTATAGTTAAAGATGGAAATGAGACACCAAGTAGATGCTAGGAATCGAACCTGGGACCTCTGGAATATTAGCCAATGTCCTTATCTGTGGAGCCAGCTTTCAGCCCCAAGAAAAACACAATACTTCAATATTTAAGCTAACGGGGTGAATTCTAGTGCTATCTCAATAGTGAGAAAGCAACAAGTTAGCATTGGCATATGCAGATAGTTTTTAAAAGACCTCAGCTAAGGTCTCTAAATGTTTGTGATGTCCTCTGACCTTCCCTGGTGTCTACTAACTGGGAGCACATCTCCATACAGGACTATTTCTACTAGGTGTCATCTAGCTTTATTATTTGTCCTCATGATCAAAACTTTCAATTCCTTAAAGAAGCTAATTTCAAAAAGAGATTGTCAGCTCAGAGCTCTTAAGTTACCACTTGACTTCTGAAGCATTGAATAAAAGGAAAAGAGGATCCCAGCATAGCTTACCTCAGATCCCCATCATTATAGATGAACTATATGACGCCAGTCCCAGAGATACCCTGATGTCAGCCCATTAATCCTACTTTATAACTATTGACACCAGGAGACAAGAAAAAAGCACACACAAAAAGAGGGCAGGGCAGAGACAGGAGAAGCCAGATTAAACATTCAGATGGGGGATGGAAGGATGACTCAGAGGTTAAGGGCACTGACTGCTTTTCCAGAGTTCCTGAGTTCAATTCCTAGCAACATGGTGGCTCACGACCATCTGTAATGCCTCCTTCTAGTGTGTCTGAAGACAGCAACTGTGTACTCACATACATAAATTAAATAAATAAATCTTTAAAACAAAACAAAACATTCAGATGGCTATGCTGGGCCACTCCACCTCACAGCCTGACTGCCTGCCACCTCACAGCCTGCCTGCCACCTCACAGCCTGCCTGCCACCTCACAGCCTGACTGACTGCCACCTCACAGCCTGACTGACTGCCACCTCACAGCCTGACTGCCATCCGATGGTTCAGAGCCTCGGGATCTGTATACTTGGACTCTGACATCACCAAGCCTGGAGGAACAAGATCCTCAGGGTTAGGCCTCTCGGTTAAGGCCTCGACTTTAAGTACTTCACCTTTCATTTGTAATGCATCATGGATCTCTGTCAGTGAAATTACAAAAGTACATTGGGGAACTCTGTATTTTTAACTTGATACGCCTTATAAAAGTCCCATAAATTCAATCATCTTGTCTGAGCCCCAATTTGTCTCTAACTCACTGGCACTGTTAAAATTGTGTTCACTCTACTGAACTGAATATTCAGATGGCTGTTTATGGATGACCACTTAAAGTCCTTTCTAACTATAAAAACCTATCATGCTTCAGGCCTTGAAAGGTTCAAAGTCACGGAGAAGAAGGGATTCTACAACAGGAGAAACCAATGTAAAGACGGGCAAGGAATGGTTGCAAAGAGGCTATGCCTCCTGGCTGAGTAAATCAGTGTTTGTCAAACTTACTATCGCTAAGAATCTCAAAAAAACAAACAAAACAGAATCTTGCAAGGCGACTCTGACTGGTGGTTAGCATGGCACTAGGGAAGCTCGCTTAGCTAATACGAAAGGGGATCAACCAATCACAGGCACTGGGGAAGCTTGCTTAGCTAATACGAATATGGGATCGACTAATCACAGGCACTGAAGCCTGGGTTAGCCAATAGAGAATACAGATTCGCCCAATCACAGGAACTGGGGAAGTTCGCTTAGCTCTAATGAATCCAGAATCACAGGCACTGTAGAAGAGGAAGGCTTCAGCATCTCAGTGACTGCTCTGCAGAAACCACCCTAGCGATAGCCACGAAACAATCAATCCCAATAAAGTGCAGCCAAGAAACTTCAGAGTTTTGATCCTATGAAAAGCTTCTCTAAGAACTGTAGTCTTTGGTCCAAAAAGTCAGTTTACTAACAGACCAGGCCAAACGAAAGTGACACATCTGTGAAGGTAAAAAACAAAACTCCTAAGACATCACAATGCTTCCCTTTGATGCTAGTCCTCAGGTCAATATGCCCTAAGTGACATGCAGACAGTAGCATATGGAGAAAACTCCATGCTCTAGTGTCATTAACACTGTAATAAAATACCTTCACAATTTTAGCTTATAATTCCGGCTTACTCTCCACCACGGTGGAGCTTGAGAGCTGGTCACCACATCCACAGTGAGGATCAGTGAGAATGAAGGCTTGCACGCTTGTGCCCGTTTTCACACAGTTCAAATGCCCTGTCTAGGGGAGGGTGCCACCCACAGCAGGCTGCGGCTTCCTGTACCAATGAACTTTAATTAAAACAATCCTCCTCTCTACCACCCCACCCCCGCCGGGCAGTGGAGGTGCACGCCTTTAATCCCAGCACTTGGGAGGCAGAGGCAGGTGGATTTCTGAGTTCAAGGCCAGCCTAGTCTACAGTGTGCGTTCCAGGACAGCCAGGGCTACACAGAGAAACCCTGTCTCAAAAAAAAAAAAAAAAAAAATTAAAAAATTGAAAATTAAAAAATTAAAAAAAAAAAACAATCCCCCACAGACATGCCCAAGGCCAACCCAATATAGACAATCCCTATCCCTTACTGAAATTCTCTACCTAGAGAATTCTAGATGATGTTGAGGAGACAATCAAAGTTAACCACCACACTTAACAATGAGCAAGTAAAACACCAGCATTTAGCATCTGGAAGAATGTATGCATTTGTCAATAAACATTTAAATTAGCAAGTTTCTATCAGAATAGTTTGGCTCCTGGCTAAAAGACAAATTTAAGTCAGGATGGAGGTGCACACCTGTAAGTCTCACATTCTGGAACTGAGGCAGAAGGATCGCTGAGTAAGTTCAAGGCAAACCTATCTCAAAACGAGCAAAAATAGATTAAGTCTTCCAGGTGACACTGAGCAGCGAGAGAGGTTTTTCTTTACCTATAACAAGACGAGCTAAGCTGCAGCTCTGGAGAATTCTAGAACAACTGTTGAGAACACAGGACTGTAAGCCTAGTTAGAAGAGACAACCACTGTTCATCCTAGGTCCCTACAGGATAGCACAGATATAACTTAACACGAGTATCCAGTAAAAGAAAGGCTCTGTGGGAACTGTTCACAGGGTAAAGTGCTCGCCGAGCAATTGTGAGGACCAGAGTTTGGATCTCCAGCACCCAAATAAATATGAGGGTGACATTGAAGGCTACCTGATTCCCAGTGCTAGGGAGGCAGCTAGTTGTTCCCTAGAACAACCTGAGTAGGTAGAGTTGCCTAATTGGTAAGAGCTCAGTTCAAGTGAGGTACTCTGGCTCGGTATACAAGATGGAAAGCCATGTCTGAAGATGGTCAATATCACCTCTCACCTACACACACACACACACACACACTACATCCACATTCACAGGCAAAACAAAACTAAAGGTTTTTGTTTTGCTTTTTAATGCTACTGTTATAAGTGATCAAGAGGAAGAATGGTTAGAAAAATGACCATCTTGTATTTTAATATTCCTCAAAAAATACTCCCATTTAAAAAAAAAAAAAGCAGAATCTGGCGCAATAGACAGCAATTTCCCAAATACATCCCAGATCTTCAGAATTTCAGGGTCTGCAAATTCTGAAGGAATTTGGAGATTAGGAACCTGTACTTGTATAGAAAATGACTTACCATGCCCACTAAAAGGTGAAAGTGGTGTCCTTCCTAAATCCTAGCTAACTCAGCCTATGTGCTTTTCAAATAAACTTTTAAGTTTGCAACTTGGGGGGTACAGAGCCAGCGTTTCCTCTGGTGGGACTCATTCGAAAGAGCCAAACAAAAACCCTGGGAGGGATCAAACTACAGAAAACTGAGCTGTAAGCACCAGGATGGAATGCAGACTTGTGTATGCAGACTGGCTCCCCAACTCTACACATCCTTCCCGTGAGAAGCTCAAATGGCCACTGTTGAAAGAGTCTGCACTTGGATAAATCCAAGCCCAAGATGCCCTGGGTTTCTGTCCAGAGTTAATTAATTCGCTGGTCACTCTTTTTCTCTCTTGAGCCATGGACAAGCAAATTAAGTCAGTAAGTAAAAAATGAAAGACTAAAGATAATAATCCCAGGGCGCTGGCCCTGCGGCGGAGAAGCCTCAGCCTGGTCCCAACCCGGGCGGCAGTACCTGCCAGAAGCTTTTCCTTCAGCCGGTTCAGCAGCTCGGCTGAAGTGGGTCCTTTGGGCTTGTGCACGGCGAACACGCCGCTGAGCGACATGAGCTTAGCAGCCAGGGCGGCCTTGGAGACCTGGGCTTGCGATCCAGTCCTGGCCGCCGCAGCTACCTCTGTGGCTACAGAGGCCGCGGATGATCCTAAAGTGTCTGGGGATGTGTCCAGAATCACAGGTGAAACAACCTCTATCTCCGCAGCTGCCATGCTTTCACCGCCTGGACCAAGAGGCGCACAGAGATGACACAATAGTTCCACAAAGCCTTCTGGGAATTGTAGTCCATATGCTCATTATAGGCCAATAGCTTCTATGGCACCTCAGGGTTCGGACGAAATTTATATCTTTGCTTCTGTCTTAATTCCCTGTAACAGAAGTACATTGGAGTTGCCGACTCCACAACTGCACAACGCAAACACCTAATTTGTGTATCTGAGGCGAGGAAGTCACTTACTTTCCATAAAAGAACGCCCCCCAAACCCTATATGTGTGTGTGTGTGTGTGTGTGTGTGTGTGTGTGTGTATGTGTGTGTGTACGCTCATAATATATATATATATGTATATATATATATAATATATATGTGTGTGTGGATTTTGAAATTATTTGATAACTCCACTTTTTTGACTGTAGTTCTTGACAATTCTAGAAAAAAAAAAGGTTAATGTTCTTTTGGAGTTTCTATTCCTTTATAGACTTTGATTAGGTATCAAAAACTATATAGTTGATCCATTCATGGTGGTGCATGAAGGGCTCTCTATCAGGCCAGAGCATGGCAAACATGGCATCGACAGGTTTTGTTCTCCCCTTACCCTTTTTCCTTCTCCCTTTCTAAACTGAAGATTACATTCCTAAAGCTAACCCCAAGGTCCATTTCCTCATTTGGACAACAACTTACTCCGAACACAAAACACCAAGACCCAACAATCAAAGTTGTCTGTAGAGAGCCGTCACTGTTTGACTAATATATCCAATTAGGATTTACCTACTCACTGTAGCTCAGACTCCTTCTACCCCCCTTAACAGTGCATGCCTTTAATCCCAGTGTTTAGGAGTCAGAGGCAGGTGGATTTCTGTGAGTGCCAGGCCAGCCAGGGTAACATACTGAGACCCTACCTCAACAAATAAACAAATAGAAACAACAACAACAAAAGCTCCTAAGGTTTAAATTAATATTTAAATTCTTTGCAGACCTGACATTGGATCATCTCTCTAAGAGAGGAAAAAAATCTCTTTACTTCTTCCCCAGATACACTAAATGGAAGTGTGGTTATTATGGGGTAGGCACTTTGTCTTCCTTGTTTCTCCACATTGCCTTACAGCCATCCTTTCTCACAGTGCTCTGCCAGGCCAACGTTCTTTCCTTATGATGCCTCTCTGCCTAATGTCCCAGTCAGGCTATACCAGTTACATGTCTACTATTCATGCAATAAATATATGTCAAAACAATCATTACAAATACAGTATTCTGGGCATTAGAAGCATCAAGCTCTAATTTTTCTAAAGTAGCCAACATCTTACACAACAAGCCTTTAACTCACAGGTCATTTTATTTAATATTACATTTCAGACTCACTAAGATAGTCTGTAATTTCTCCTTTCTCCTTCCTTCTCCCCCACCCCCACCATATCTCTTTTCCACTACACTCTAATCTGCAGTCTTCATTCTCTAATTATGTGGTGATTTAGATAGAAATGGTCCCCATAGGTTCATAGATTTGAATGTTTTTTCATTAAGGGAGTGGTACTACTTGACAAGGATTAGGAGGTGTGGCCTTGTTGGAAAGGGTCTTGTTGGAGGAAGTGTATCACTGGAGGTGGGTTTAGGGGATTCAAATGCTCAAGTCAGGCACAATCTCTCCTTCTCCCTTTTCCTCTCCCCCTCCCCCTCTCTCTCCTCTCTGTCTCTTTCCTTCCCTCCCTCCTGCCTGCTGATCTGGATGTAGAACTCTCAGCTCTTTCTCCAGCACCCTGTCTACCTGCATGCTGCTATACTTCCCACCATGACAATAGGGGACTAAACCTCTGAACTTCAAGGCAGCCCATACAAACAGTATTTTAGTTTACTTCATTTGTTTTGGATTGTTTTAATTCTCAAAATGGGTATGATTTTGAGTTTTGTGGTTATATTATTCCTCTGGGAGAGAGATCAATAAAGGGTCTTCTGGTTACTGGCTCAAAGATGTGCTATTTTGGGTGAAAGGTTTTGTTTTTGCATTTTTAGAAAAGGTGTTTAGTGTCTATACATCTTCCAGAGTAATATGGATCAGATTTGATAGAGGTAGAACTCCTAGAGAACTAGAAGCCAGAGAATCAAACAAACAATACATGTAGATAGATAGATAGATAGATAGATAGATAGATAGATAGATAGATAGATAGATAATAGATGATATTAAATTTTGTTTTGAGACTTGTTTATTACAGAATACACAGCCTTGGTGAATCTCATCAGAAATGCAGAACTGACCGGTTTGAACTTCTGATGTCCTGGACTTTCAGCTGGACCCAGTTAAGACACAGACATCAGAGACTACTCAATACTATTTTCCTGAACCTTCTCCCCTTCATAATGTCTCAATGCCGATATTCATCTTGAAGAAGTTATGAAGAGTTGTCGACCCAGTTCCCTGGGCTTTGGGACTGGGGGGTGGTTATTATAAATTGTCTTTCTAGAGAATTTAGAAATGGTCATAATTGGAACATGGAGGGAATGGATGGACTTGATTGCATAGCCATAACTCATTTGGTAGAAATCTTTTTAATTGTTACTAAGCTGAAGTCATAATTTCTTATTTTGGTACAGAATTTATTTTGATATAAAATCAACATTTTCATTGGTATAAATTTCTTCTATTGATACTAAAAATTTAAAAGTACAGGGCTTAGATCCAGTTCTTCTATTACTATTTTTATAAAGTGATCTGAGATAATTAACTCTGTGAGTTAAGGGCCAAATAGCAAATTCATGGCTCTGAGTTCATACTTAGGGTGTTTTTAGATAATTAGAAATAGTTGATAGTAGTTAACAGAGAACAGTCCTCATTATTGTACATAGATAGTTGGTTTTCAAAAACATCAGAAATCCACAGAATGTGACGTTTAATGTTATTTATTCACTAGTTGTTGAGACTCGTCTGCTCCTGACAGCATTCCCTTTCTTGGATTCAAAGAAGAAAGTGAGCATCTATGGAGTTGCTCCAGTTGTGGTGAGACAGCCACTAGGCAAGAATTGCCTCATTTCATCTACAGACCTAATACTGTTCAGAAAAAGGACACAATTTACAGGTGAGAACAGATTAGTTCTGCAGAGACAGAATAGGTTAGTCCTTAATTTACTGTTTCTCTAAGGTCCCTGTAACTCTCTGTCCCTGTATGATTATGGCCAGAATGCTGAAGACAGATGCTCCAATGTTTTGAAGTATAGGGACTGTCCAGGTGATCAGCAGTATCTATAAATTGGCTAAATTTTGGAAGCTATATTTTGTGCTTCTCATATTTTCAGGTAACATTAGTTGTTCTTGGATTTCTGATGGGGTTGAAGACTGGAGGTCTCATAGCCAATTGAAGTTGTTTAGCATTGAGAAAGATGATATAGATTTGAGAGGATATTTTTCAGATGACATACAATTTGAAGCCAGGACATGAATCAGGTGTAAAATAATAAGTCTTCTAAGCTAGGACAGATGACATTGTCCTATCTGGATGACAAAAGTGATGGCTGGGTGTTAGGTCTATCTCATACCTTATAAATTACAAAATGGTAATAGTTGTGCTCAATTCATATTTTGAAAGAAAAGTTGTTGTTGTTGTTTTTTTTAAACAGATAGGGTAACATATGACAGGATTATTCCTGTCCAATCACACTAAAATATTAGGACAGCAGAAGGCCTGTGATTGAACAGGGAAAAGGGAGGTGGAGCTAAGAGTTACAGGGACAGAGAGCATCTCAGGGAGAGGGGGAAGCCAAGATGGAGGCGGGGGACAGGAAGAAGAACCTGAACCAGCGTGGCTTTAGATAGCCACAAGTAGTTATGATATCATAAGGTTAGAATAATTTATTTTGGTTTTTCGAGACAGGATCTCTCTGTGTAGCCCTGGCTGTCCTGGAACTCACTCTGTAGACCATGCTGACCTTGAACTCCGAAATCTGCCTGCCTATGCCTCCCAAGTGTTGGGATTAAAGGTGTGTGCCACCGCTGCCCAGCTATGATGTCAGTTTGCAATGATGAAAGTCTTATCCCAATTTCTAACCTTTAGGTAATCTAACATCTGATTCCATCTTGATATGCATCTCTCTCACAAGTGCTCCTGAGTCTCTCTCTGACCTCCCAACCCTAGCTCTGCCTCCCCTTTCCTCTCCAATCACAGGCCTCTCTGTGCCTCAATGTGATTGGATAGGAAATATCTTATAACAGCTCCATCTCACTTGACAACCCTTTCCTGCCCCGCTCTCTGTGTTAGTGTTCTCCACAGCAGTTCATGTTGATGCTTCATTTTCCCATGGCACTTCCTCAGCTAGCATATTACATACTTTACTATTTTGTTAATGTCTGACCTCCTTTGTTGCAATATAAGCTTCACGAGCACAAGAGTTCTTTGTTGATTTCAGTCTCCAGGGCCTGGAATAGCATCAGATACAGCGCTTGATAAATGTTTTGAATAAATTAACAAATGCATCTGACAGCTCCCATAGAAACCTCCGAAAAGGGAGGTTAGGAACAATTTCCATGAGAGTGGAGTCCTAGCATGTAAAAGAACAGATATGTGTTATAAATGTAGCGTGCCGTACATGGATCCAAATGCCTTTATCTCTTTTTATATGTGTGGAGTTTAGGGGAAAAAAAGAATAAAACTACCTTGTGTCATTTAAGAAGGCTCTTTCTACTGGATGTGGTGACACACTTTTAATCCCAGCACTCAAAAGGCAAAAGAAGTTAGTTCTTTGGAAATACAGGCTAGCCTGGTCTACAGAGTGAGTTCCAAGTCAGTTGGGATATACAATGATGCATTGTGTAGTGGTTTGAATGAAATGTCTCCCACAGGCTCAGATTTTTGAATACAGGGTCCCCAGTTGGTGGCTGTTTGGATAGGTTTGGGAAGTATGGCCTTCCTGGAGAAGGTATGTCACTGGAGACAAGCTCTGAGATGAAAAGCCTTACATAATTCTCAGATTCCATGCTGCTTCCTACTTGTGGTTCAAGAGTCAAGCCCTGGCGACCTGGCCCAGCCTGCTGCTTGCTGCCTAGCATCCCATACCTTTCTAAGGTATACATATATGTAAGAGTTTTACTTTGACTTCACATTCCTTTTGTAATTAAAAAAGAAAAACGACTGCAATGAATGAAACTTAAAATTAAGCAAAGAATGCTTTTGTTTTAAAAAGAAAGGACCCATGACAAAAGGCTTATCTTAGAAGCATCATAGCATCACAGACATGTAGGAGTAAGACCAAAAAACTCACGCCCAATGACCCAGGAATGGGAAGAAATCCCAGGGATGGACATTCAATGAAAACAACAGGGACTTTTAAAAAGATGGAGAAAGAGAGAGTTGTACCATATATGATAAAGACAATGGTGGCCAAAGATAAAGAATGCTGACAACATATTTTTTTCATCAGGAAAGCTTTGGGGGAGAAACGGAAAGAGCAAGAGAGAGAAAATGTTCTAGGAGCTGAAAAGACAGATCAGGACTCTCTGCTCTAATGAGATTAGTGTTCCTGGTCTAGAGAGAGAGAGAGAGAGAGAGAGAGAGAGAGAGAGAGAGAGAGAGAGTGAGAGAGAGAGAGAATGAACTTTGGATAGACAGATGATAGATAAGTAGATAGATGATGGATAGATGATTGATAGATAATAGATGATTATAGAAAGATAGATGATAGATAGGAGAGAGATGGGGGATAGAGGGAGAGGAAGAGGGAGAGAGAGAGAATTTTATTTCTGTCCTGGGGATGGAGACCATGGAGTTCATGTGAGAGGCAGCTACAGGAAACAGGCTTTAGTTGAATCCAAAGCTGCTGCACAGATTATGTGCTGACACTTAGCTTTTTCCAGGCGTTTCTATAATAATTCTCACTAAAAATAACTTGATAGCACAACTTCACTGCAAAGTAGATACTGTGTGACTTTTCCTGGGGACATTTGAACAACTTTCAGTTCATCCCAGATAGAGTACAGACACAAGACCCCAAAACTAATTCTACTTAAGTTGAGCTTAGTGAACCAGTAAGTTTTTCAGTGTCACAGGAGACGGGTGACTCCAAGGCAGCTGCATCACCAGACAGCCCACTCTAGGAAAGCCAAAGAATCATGAAAGCTACACCCTATTAGAGCTCCCTGCACAATTGCGGGTGGCTAGGATGCAGCGAGTCTCTACTCCTCACCAACTGCTGCTGATTAGATAACCTTGGGGAGAGAGCCTTGTGGATTAGAAGCTTCTGAGTCCTGTAAGTTTCATTTACTTCCTGAATCTCATGCACTTCCCTCTGCCTTCTGGTAGGGAATGCTTCAGTTTGAAGAAAACAGCCATGAAACAGGATGATGATGTTGGGTGGGGGGAGTAGTTAGTAGTGGTGGTGGTGGTGGTGGTGATGGTGATGGTGATAATTATATTCCCATCTTATAAGAGAAGACCATGAACCTAAATGAAGTTCATTTGACCTAAGGCACATGACTAGAACAGAGTCAGTAGTACCTTGGGAGTCACCAAAAGCAATTCAAGGCAATTAATGAGAAAGACTTGGGGTTCAGGAAACCTCTAATTCTCATGGTTAAAGGTGGATGTATTTAAAAGTACAGGTCAAAATGCTCGAGGCCAAGCAGACAGCTGAAGCTATGTCAAGCTTCCAGCTTCTTCCAGTGCAAGCGCAGAGTTTAACTCCTCCAACACGGTTGTTGTCAGTCAGCGGAACTCGTCTGAGCCTTTGTGCCAGGGGCCTTTATTGGCAGTCATGTAGACAAGGTTTCGGCATGACTGACTTTACTCAGTCTCTAGACTCCAGAGGTCAAAACGACGCTGCAGGGGCCTGAGGCCTGAGACGTGCCTTTGTATTCTTTTCAGGGAGGTTATTCCAAGGCGCTGAGGTTGAGTCTCCCAAGGGCCAGTTTTTTTCTTGGAATGTTCAGGATTTGAGTTAAAGCAGACTTGCTGGATTAACACTTTACTACATTGGAGAAAGGCTGACATGAGATCTGGAGTTTGTCGTATTATAGATCATTACCCAAGATCTGAGAGGGCCATAATCCCAGCACTCCAGAGGCAGAGGCAGGAGGATCACAAGTTCAAAGCCAGACTGGACTACCATGTGACACTTTTGTTTCAAAAAGCAAAACAATCAGGGCAGTGCTGGCACACGCCTTTAATCCCAGCACTTGGGAGGCAGAGGCAGGTGGATTTCTTTGTTTGAGGCCACCCTGGTCTACAGAGTGAGTTCCAGGACAGCCAGGGCTACACAGAGAAACCCTGTGCCAAAAGAAGCAAAGCAAGCAAACAAAACAAAACAAACAATTGCAGTAATGGAATTTGGATAATTATTTTTCTGTCCAAAAGAAGTGAAGAGAGACCCAGTAAAGTATAAATAAACAGTAAAGTATAAATAAAAAATATTCTCGAAGTTCTCAGGAAGATAATTGTATATGAAAAAGAAGTACTGATTATAAAAATCCAGAGTGGAGTTAATAATAAATATTTATATCCAGACTCTGCTAGTAAGGCAGTGGGGATCACCAGCAAGCAAACAGAATGTGTCTCGGCTTTGGGATTCAGTAAACACACAGTGACTTTCTGCTGCCAGCCATGCAGATCTCCTTTTAAATAAGTCATGGTACACTAACACACTTCCTCCTGAGTGAGTCCCAGAGGCTCATGGGACTGGAGAGTGAACAAAATCAGTATCTATGCTTTATTTACGCCTAAGACATCTGTGTGGGCTTTTGTTATGATGTTCTCAAGGAGATGATGAATGAGCTCATTGTAAGAAGAGGTAGGAATAGTTTGAGGGGGGAAGATGCTTAATAGATGAATGTCACCCAAACGAGGTATTTCTAGTGTTTTGTAACAGGCAGCATTGGGGGTCCTATCATGATGCAATGTTGAGATTGCTGACTTTGACAGGAATGTAGAAGATATGTGTATGCGGTTTGTCCCTGACAGGAAGGTGAGGAAAGATGAGCTCTGTGCACTAAGCATGTATTACATGCAGAGTGATCAGCAGGAAAGCTCAGCCAAGCCCCTGGCAACTCACCTGCATCCCTGAGAAATAGCATCACCAAGAAAAGATAAGCAAACAATGTCTAAAGATGCTAAGTGGTCCCCGATGGCACAATGACAGAAAATGACAGTTGGTAAAACCCGGATGTCCTGGGTCCAAAGTCCATGAGGTTCCAGCACCCATACAGGAGACAGCAGGCCAAGTACCCATGCAGACAGGACAGCGGGCCAAGTACCCATGCAGACAGGACAGCGGGCCAAGTACCCATGCAGACGGGACAGCGGGCCAAGTACCCATGCAGACGGGACAGCGGGCCAAGTACCCATGCAGACAGGACAGCGGGCCAAGTACCCATGCAGACAGGACAGCGGGCCAAGTACCCATGCAGAGAGGACAGCGGGCCAAGTACCCATGCAGACAGGACAGCGGGCCAAGTACCCATGCAGAGAGGACAGCGGGCCAAGTACCCATGCAGAGAGGACAGCGGGCCAAGTACCCATGCAGAGAGGACAGCGGGCCAAGTACCCATGCAGACAGGACAGCGGGCCAAGTACCCATGCAGAGAGGACAGCGGGCCAAGTACCCATGCAGACAGGACACTGGGCCAAGTACCCATGCAGACAGGACAGCGGGCCAAGTACCCATGCAGACAGGACAGCGGGCCAAGTACCCATGCAGACAGGACAGCGGGCCAAGTACCCATGCAGACAGGACAGCGGGCCAAGTACCCATGCAGACAGGCCAGTGGGCCAAGTACCCATGCAGACAGGACAGCGGGCCAAGTACCCATGCAGACAGGACAGCGGGCCAAGTACCCATGCAGACAGGACAGCGGGCCAAGTACCCATGCAGACAGGACAGCGGGCCAAGTACCCATGCAGAGAGGACAGCGGGCCAAGTACCCATGCAGACAGGACACTGGGCCAAGTACCCATGCAGACAGGACACTGGGCCAAGTACCCATGCAGACAGGACAGCGGGCCAAGTACCCATGCAGACAGGACAGCGGGCCAAGTACCCATGCAGACAGGACAGCGGGCCAAGTACCCATGCAGAGAGGACAGCAGGCCAAGTACCCATGCAAAGAGGACAGCGGGCCAAGTACCCATGCAGACAGGACAGTGGGCCAAGTACCCATGCAGGAGAGTCAGGCCCAGGTTGGGTGGAATACAGAGATGGCCACAGGGTCCTGGAATATAAAAGTTAAAAATTAAGTTTCAGGGGCAGACCATAGAAAGCATAGATTAGAATCAACAATAAAATAAAATCATGGGATTTCGGTGTAGTATGAACCATAAATATTCTATATGAATATAAAAGGGTCATCAGATTAACTAATGCTAGTTTGTTTTTCTTTTTCCTTTCTTCCTCCCATACTTTCTATCCATCCACCGCACCCCACCCCTATTCTCCCCTTCCCTCCCTCCCTTCCTTCGTCCTTCCTTCCCTCCCTTTCTCCCTCTCTCCCTCCCCCTTCTCTTTCTTCCTCAGCTTTTGAAACAGAATTGTGTTACATATTCCAAGCTGGCCTTGAACCCAGAGCATTCTTCCTGCCCCAACCACTGAGTGCTATGGTTATATTTGTGAACCACTATGTCTGTCTATCGTCTTGAAAGCAATAACAGAATTATGTCCATCTGGGAGATATTACTAGACCCTGAATGTGCAGCCGACTCTAGGTAATCTTTTGTATCCCCCCGCCCCCATCCTCTCCTCAGCCTGACAAGGCAGTGTGAGCCCCAGGAAAGAATTCTGTGAGCCAAGTGAAGTAAGTCAAAACATCGGACGTCAGTGAGCTCAGACCTGTGAGTAGTCTGATGAGTCCCTCTGCTGAGACATTTGCATTTCAGCCAAGGAAGCCAAGAGCTCAGTGGGGTCCAGATAGCCAGGGGAGATGCTTGCATGCACAGAGACATTCTGCTCTCTGCCAAGGCTCACCAGGCCTGACCCACATTTTCTTGACAATTTGTTCCATTAAGGTATAACAATACCGATTTACAGCTTTTTTGGTCCACATCCACTAAACAAATTCATGTTGCTGCCTCGGCCAACTCATTGGTGCTAAAGCTAGCTCATTTAGCAGTGCACCAGCTGGCGCACACAACCCACCTGTCAGAAAGCACACAGTGTGTTTTTGAATTTGTGCACAAAAAAAGAAATAATATGCCCTCAAGTTTGCTAGGCTTTGAAAAAGAATTCTCTGTGCATATGCGCACACATACATGCGCTTGTGTGCCACAGAGACATGTGGAAGTCAGAGGACTTTACTTGTTGGTCTTCTTGCACCTCATCTGAGACAGAGTCCCTTGCTGCAGACAGTAGGGTGTTAGCCTCTGGGACTCTGCTTTATCTGTCTCCCTTGTGTCTCCCCATGGAGCGCTGACTGGGATTGCACGTGTGGGCTGCTGTATCCAGCTATACATGTCTGGGGCTCTGAACTCACGTCTTCCTGAGTATGTGGCAAGTTCTTTACCACTGAGCCCTGTACCTTTTCCTGTGCTTGTGAGGATCTTATTGCTGTGGAGAAAATTCAAGACACAAACAGCTTTAGGAAGGAAGGATGGATTCTGGTTCACAGTTTCAGATAACGGAGTCTCCTGACTCAGTGGAATGGTCAGAATGCGGTGGTGGGAGTTGGGAGGACATCAGAAGAGTCCTTCACCTCACAGCAGACAAGGAGAGAGGGTAGGGACTTAATGACCCAATTCCAGTGACCTACTTTCTCTAGTTAGGTTCTACCTCCTAAAACTTACAGAACATCTCAAAATAGTGCTGCCAGCTGGAGACCAAAAGCTGAGCCTTAGGAGAGGAGACCTCTTATCCAAGCCATAACTATTTACCTCCCGTCATTTAAATCAGAGATAAAAACTCTTAAGGGCACAGAAGTAGAACAGATAGCATACAACACAGACACACCTAGGGCCATAAAGCATCTTATAATGTATAAAACAAGAGCACTTAAAGTTTTAGCTCTGGAGCTCCTTGGTGAAAAGCTATAATTACTCCCAGACTCCCAAACCATTCTTGCAAAGGGCTCGGTAAGTTCCCAGCAAAGCACAATTCACTATCAAAGGATGTTCGAGGTAACAGAGAAATCTCCAATTAAACAAATATATACAACTACTGAATCCAAAGGGATGTAGTAAAGAAACCTCACACCCAACCACTCACTGACATGATTAAGGCTTTCATTGCTCTGTGGGGAGATGCATGGGGGGGGGGGGGACATCTGGAAAAATCCAGAGCAGAGAGAGGAAGTAGACTGAACACAGCCAGCAGACTGGATGTGGCCAGAGCTAGGGAAGTAGACAATAGAGGTAGAGAGAGAGCAGGAGACAGAGTGTAGAGCACAATCATGTAACCAGAGTGAAAGAGAGTCAGGGACGATGAGGGAGGAAAGGAAGGAGACAGGAAGAGAGGGAGAGAGGGAGAGAGGGAGGGAGGGAGGATGGGAGGCAGGGAAGGAGGAGGAGGGAAAGAGGAAGGAAGGGAGGGAGAGAGAGAAGGAGGGAGGGAGGGACAGAAAGAGAGAGGAAGGGAGGAAGGGAGGGAGAGAAAGAAGGAAGGAGGAAGAGGGGGAGGGAAAGAGAGAAGGGAGGGAGAGAGGAGGGAGGGAAGGAGAGAGAGAGGAAGGAAGAGGAAGGAAGGGGAGGGGTGAGTGGAGGAGAGAGGGAGAGAGAGGTGATGACAATTTCCTGAGCAGGGGAAGAACTTTGCCTTTATAAAAAAGAGAGTAAACAAACCTGGGGGTGAGAAGCCAGCCAGTTTGCCAGTGCTGAGGCTTTGAGTTGTACCAGGCACTTGGGACAGTGAGGGGCTCTGAGGCCCACGTGGGCTCTGATTGGCACCATCTATGTTCCTTCTGTCAGAGGTAAGGAAAAGGACTCCTTTTGGCAGCTGGGAACCAGTTTCACAAGTTCCTGAGGAATGCCAGCCTTGTTCTAACCTCCAGAAACCCTCCAATAGCCCAGCTTTAGCAAATTTCTGGATATTTGAATGGCCCTTGAGATCTAACAACTATAAATACTGAGCTTTTATTAATTTGCAATCATAGTGTGCACACTTCTGTTTATTGTGTCTCTCTGTGTGTGCTTCTTGTGTGAGCGTGCCTGATAAAGTCAGATAAAGACGTTCCAGGTGACCGTGAGCCCCCTGGCCTGAGTGCTGGGACCTCTGGAGGAGCAGCAAGTGCTCTGTCTCTCCTACGCAATTTTAAGTATAAACCACATATGTATATTAGATTGCAAATACCACAGGTTAGACTAATGGGCCAGTGAAATGTAGCAGCATCTCTTACATTTGATGGCTTTTATGTAAATATCTTTCATCTTCTCATTTGCATATATTTATTATATACCTATTTGTTGATGGGCACATAAAATAGCTTACGTACGGACCACTCCTGTATCCCTACAGGGCCGTTTTAATGAAGAACTTGGAGACGGTGCTATGAGGATTATTTGTAAGTAGGCTCTGAGGACTGGGAATATTTAAAGCCACTCTCTATTCCCATTCTGAAGATAACGTACAAATTGTCTCCATTGATTAATCTATTTTATCATGAGCCAGGGAAATGTCTTTTTGTGACTTCAGTCTTCTTTAAGCGTTTAATAATGTTCTCCACTTGAGGAAGAGTTTGAGGCTGGGCTCAGAGGCACGGGAGATGGATGCTTCCCATTACCAGGTTGAATGAAAGCCTCTTATTTAGCATGGACCGCCTGCGGCTGAAAGACACTGCCTGTACCATTCATTATCTCAGATCCTGAAGGCTTCAACCTCCCCTATTACTGCTTAATTGAATTTAGAAAAAGCATAATCTGCCTTTTTAATATTCTACATATTTTAAAATGTGAGGTTGGCTTAGGGGGAGGCTGGAGAGAGAGCTGGATGATTCTCCTGGACTGTTATTTGGTATCTATTCCACCTGAGCATTTTAGTCCATATAGAAGGAAGAATGTATCCTTGTATTTGGAGCCAAGGCATATCTAAGTTTCTAGATTCTTGCAGTTAGTTGTTAAGTATGGACACCTTTTATTGAAAAAAAAATCAAAGCTTGCATTTAGATACTAAAATTTGGATTTATAATTTAACACTGAATTGTATACATTTACTTTATAGACCACACAAAAGATTCATAAAAATAAGATATGAGCTATACCCACACCATATGTCCAAAATAAGTGTTATCTACCCCTTCCTACTTTAAACAAGAACTAATTAGCTATTCATCTGATTCATCAACAGAAAGACAAGCTCAGACATGAACTTTTGCCTTGATCCACTTGAGTGTATAGCTGGATTGCCTTATTAAACATGTGTGCCGAGTATTTATATATCACACACACAAACCGGGAAGGTGCGTTTCACGCACAGGACAACATGTCACAGACAGGACGTCATTTCATCCAGTGGTACGTTCTCCCTGATAAAGGGCTTTGAAAGCTGTCACGTTGCCTTCCAGGTCCTTGTCTCCCACACCTTCAGAGTTTGTCAGTGGACTTTTATAACCTGCCCGGGAGAATTATCATCTGCAGTGTGACTTCACGAGCCGTTCATCTTCCTCCCATTCAGACTCTGAAGGAAGCCTTCCCTAGAGCGCTGCACAGGCCTCTGAGTCACCCTGCTAACTCCTGCAGTGTACATGAAAGGCCCGTCTTGTGCTCTCACACTGGTCTCTGGAGACAGGGCCAACTGCAAGACTACATTCTCTCCACTCTTGTCACAAAGCATTCATATTTGTCGCCAACTGGTAAAAAATCAACCCTATCAACTCCAGAGGAGGTGTAGGTGTCCCCAGATGTTTCTGCAATTGGGACACACCTCCTAAAATAAGGAAATAGCATGTGAGGGTGGGGAAAGAATTCTCTTAAAAGCTTTCGTAAAAGAACATTTTCTGCCGACCGCAGCATTTTATCACCAGTCGCAGTAATTGACTCTTTAAATGCATGGCTTCCCCAAGAAATCATGAATAAGCCAATCCTGATTCCTGGGTGCATGAATTGTCCAGGATGTCTCTTCCAAGTACCAGATTATATGTCTGTATTCTGCCCTAAGAGGAGCCCTGGAAAACACATCACCTTGCATTATTCTCTGAAATATTCTACCATGGAAAGCAGAAGGACACAACACTCGGTCAATGGACAATGAAAAAAAAAATCACAGCGCTGGCTGACAAATATCTCCAACATGAGTCCCATGATCAGAGCTGCTGCCAGATTGGCCAGGATGCCCACACATTCTTTTCTTTGTTCCATGAAAGAAAAATGGAAATTAAAACTCGGGAAACAGTTTTTTTTTCCTAACTCAATGGGTCACTGTTGACTGATTGGTCCACTCAACATAGGTCGAACATTCCTGAAGGCAGACTTCACTGTGCACATATGGTTCTAGGGAAGGGTTCTTCCAGTATGTCCCAGTGCTCATGGGTGTGGCCAAAGGACAGGAGAAAATGGGATATGTTCTGGGATGCAGAGTAGTGTGACTGGAAAAATCACATTGACAACCTATTAAAATGAATGTGTGTGTGTGTGTGTGTGTGTGTGTGTGTGTGTACACCAAATGACCAAAAGCAACCCTTCTCTAACTATGTGGTGAAGGGTATGGCAGAGTATCCCAGTGAACAGAACAAGGTGGTGTTTTTTTTTTGAGACAGGGTTTCTCTGTGTAGCCCTGGCTGTCCTGGAACTCACTCTGTAGACCAGGCTGGCCTTGAACTCAGAAATCTGCATGCCTCTGACTCCCAAGTGCTGGGATTAAAGGTGTGCGCCATCACTGCCCGGCAGGGTGGTGTTTCTTTTAAGATTCTTCTTGGGGCAGGATGAAGAGGTAAAATCTGGAACTTGGAAGAGACACCCTGGACAATGCATGTGCCCATGAGTGTTTTCCAGAATGCCTGACATGATGACATACCTACTGATTCTTCTAATTATGTGTATGCGTATATATGTGTGTGTTTATGTGCACATAGGTAGAGGTGCCACGAGAAGCTATCAGAGAGCATAAGATCCCCTGGAGCTGGAGTTACAGGCATTTGTGAGTCTCCTGATGTGGGTGCTTGGAACTGAACCTCAGTCTCCTGCAAGAGTGGTACATGCTCTTAGCTTGTGATCTCTGGACCCCCAGAATGGTAACTTTATAAATACACTATATATGAACTACAGAAAATGTAAAATTTAAAGCCCAAATGTAATTTGCTGCATTTCATTATTCTCTAAAATATTGCTTTAATGGTTCTCCATCGCTTATCCTTAGGGTCTACCTTCATTACATCAGAGACTAATATCACAAATACCATGGATTGATACCATTCTCCAGATCAGCTCTGAGGAGCATTGGGTAAACCAAACCAAACCAAACCAACCCAAACCAAGCCAGACCAAGCCAAACCGTTGTCTTTTTGCTTTATATACTCAAGTACATCAAGTACAAACTTTAATGTTCTGTAATCTAACAGCAATGCAAACCTTCCTACAGAAACCTCTCCTCAGTGGAAGAAAGGCAACCCCTTGTTAGTGAGGTACCCCCCCACCCACCCACCCCAAGTTCGACTTTTGCTTTATAGACTTGGAATGTTACTGGTTAATATATACAGATTTTGGTTCAGACCTGAGTTGAAGCCCATCCTGTTATTCACTAGCTGTGCCACCTTTGGCAAAGTGGCTAGCCACTCTAGCAAGCAGAATGTTCAGGGGGACTTCCTCTTAAGATTGCCATGATGATTAAATGTAATTGTGTGGGATGAGATAAATATGTTGGAGTAGAACTATCATAATTATAAATGGCAGCTTAGGGCTAGAGAGATGGCTCAGTGGTTAAGAGCACTGATTGCACTTCCGGAGATCCTGCGTTCAAATTCCAGCAACCACATGGTGGCTCACAACCATCCATAACAAGATCTGATGCCCTCTTCTGGAATGTCTGAAGACGGCTACAGTGTACTTACAAACAATAAATAAATAAATCTTTGGGCTGGAGTGCGTGGAACTGGAGCGAGAGCTGGAGAGATGGCTCAGAGATTAAGAGCACCAACTGCCCTTCCAGAGGTCCTGAGTTCAAATCCCAGCAACCACATGGTGGCTCACAACCATCTGGATGTGATCGGAATTCCCTCTTCTGGTGTGTCTGTGGACAGCTACAGTGTACTTACATATAATAAATAAACAAACAAATAAATAAATAAATGGCATCCATAGCCCGGTATGGTGGTGCACAGCTGTAATCCCGGCACCTGAAACAGTCAGGAGGATCAGGAGTTCAAGGTCAATCACAGCTATGTGGCAAAACTAAGACCAGTCTAGGCCCAAAACAAAGGGGCTGGAGGTATGACTCAGGGGGTTAAAGCATTGTCTATGCAAGCCCAAGCACTAGAATTCAGCTCCCAGCTCCTAAGTAAGGAGCTGGGTGTGGCCCTGCCTCTGCCTGTGACCCTGGTTCTGAACTGGTGCTCACAGGCTTTCAGCCTAGCTGATGGAACTTGAATTCCGGTTCAGGGAGAGAGTCTGCCTCAAAGAAACAAGGTAGAGACTAATAAAAGCTTACACTGGACGCCTTCCTCTGGCCTCTGCACACATGACACAGTCATGTGCACACACACCAAACATACACCCATAACACACAGCCACACACCTAACCCATACACAAAAAAATTAAAACTACGCATAAGTAAATAACCTAAGCTTTTAAAAATATGCAAGACAGTGACTTGTTAAATCGGAAGTGAGAAAACCCCACATGTTTGTCTTTGAATGTGCCGCAGTGTGCACAGAACTCTCTCCTGAATGAGCCTCGGAGAGTGCTTCATTATGTAAGCCACAGAAACTGGAGTGGATGAGATGCTCACTCCTTGACCAGCATCCCATGAGAGATTAAAGTGGGTGGGGTCACTCTTTCCATTTGGCCTTGGGCAACACACTGCAGCTTTTGGACTGACTGTCAGTCAGTGGTTAGGCCCTTAGTAATGTACCAGGAAGAGAAAGAATGAGGCAGAGTGACTCAGGGAGCACACCCACAGAAAACACATCCAAAGCTTGATAGAATCTTAAAAGTTAGAATCTATCATCCATGGCTTCTAAGAGAGACCTTAGCAGGTCTTTATGAACAAGTATTATGTATCCTAGGACTGGAGACCTGGCTCAGTTAAGAGGCATACAGCTCTCTCTTAAGAGGACCCGGATTCAGTTCCCAACATCTACCTCAGGCAATTGGAACTGCCTGTGATTACAGCTCTAGTGGATCCAAGGCCCCTTCTGGCCTTCACAGGCAACCGCACTCATATGCACACACCCTTACTCAGACACGCATACATATACATAATTAAAAATACAAATAAATCTTGTTTTAAAAAGAGTGCCGATGACCTCACACAAAGTCAGAGTTCAGGGCCAAGCTTACACTGAAGACAGAGCAGCCCTGCTGGTCAAGCAAGGCCATTTATTATGGCTCTGGGGGGCTGATAGAGACAGCAGAGAACTAGTTTCTTCCTTCAAACGACTTAAGCATGTGGTGTGCATTCTTGGAATAATGTCTTTTTTCAAATGCTCTTAACTCTCTCTTAACTAGTCACAGATGTAATAGGAAATGAAACCGGGCTCTGGCCTTTGCAGTTAAAGAAATAAAACCTACAGCTGGGCATCTCTGTCCAGCGACTTGTTTGAAGACAATGGCCTTCTATCCAGTCTCCTTTACTAGGATGGATTGGCCACCAGACAAGCTATGTTTTAGAGTCTAAGAAAGACACAGGCTTGGTCATTCTCAATATTCCCTAAAAGTTTATAATGCACCCCATCAACACCTTTCTTGCATTTACACAGAAAACGTTTCTGTGGTTTTTTAAGGAACTACTTGATTTGGTACTTCCAGTAAGAGAATAGTTTCATCTTTTTGCTGAGGTTGAAGTAAAACATTCACCCAGCCAGGCACTGGTGGCACATGCCTTTAATCCCAGCACTTGGAAGCCAAAGGCAGGCAGATTTCTGAGTTTGAGGCCAGCCTGGTCTACAGAGTGAATTTCAGGACATCCCAGGCTATACAGTGAAACCCTATCTTGAAAATAAAACAAACAAACAAAAACAATTCACCCAATCACAACACTGTGCCCCATGCTATGAGAATACTTAGTATGGTAATTATTTCTCTGGATAGAATTGATAATGACCACTGCTCTCTGAAGTAATTCTCTTTTATTTCTAGGAAGGAGTAAAAGAAAATATGCAGGTTTACAATTGCACAAAGGAACCGGTTCTCATTTTTATATAAAATTCTAATTTCTATCATATTGAGTTCTGGAAGTTTCCCATCACCTTTTAGTTGGGAGTTCTGAGAAATTAATTCTTTAATTGGATACAACCTTCTAAGATGTTCAGTCCTGGAAGTTGATAGACTCCAAGGTGTTTAGTAACAATCTTCTCCCGCATGACACATTAAATATTTGTAACTGTGGGCACTGCATATATCATTAGCAATGTTTTGTTCTGATGGCTGCAGAGTTCAGCCCATTATGACAAGAATGCAGGCTGAGGCTGACATTAGAAGCATCAGACTGCCCAGGGGAGAATGAATGAGAGAGATTTTATAGTCCTTTGATTTCCTCCCAACTCAGTGGGACTTTGATTCCTAGTTTAAATTTATAAGATTTATTATAATTCCCCTTGCAATAAAAACACGCTCATTTTTCAAGTAGTAATCTCCCTAATTAAGAAGGGAAGAAGAAAGTCCTGGAATACAATGAAATGTAGCACTTCAAGAGCTTTCAAAGAATTAGCAATGTAAACAACTGGTTATTCTGGGCGGGAAATGAATCTTCCCAAGTTCTGGCAAGACATGAGAGAGAGAAAATGTCCCCTACAGTCAGTCATCCTCCTTTGTCAGTGACAGAGAAAGAGATTAGGGCCCACACAGACATACATGCATACAATTCATCCTGAGTCCGTCATAAAAACCTTGGACAGAATTTGGCTCTGCATCCAAACTGTGATGAGTCCCAGATGTACTCCTTAAATTGCTGAAGTAAGCTCTGTCCCAAGGTCACTTTTCATTTTGTAGTAACCGGAGATGTCCAGTCACTCTGAGTGGGTCCCTGGTGACCCACCCTCTCCTGACCTCTGGTTCTGATGCAAGATTTCAAAACAGGGGCATGTTCAGTGTGATTTCTCATCGTCTGTCACATAACCCGACCGCATATCCTTTCTCTCCCCGTGTTTTACACAGCGAGGCCTCAGCTGCTGGATCGCTGCTCTAGCATACCACAACAGCACCGTGCTTGTGTCCCGAGGTTGGCTGGATGTCTCGGGTTCTTGACCTCTCGTCCAAAGAACTGAAAATAATGGTTCACACAGATTCTCAAAAGCAGCAAGGTAATTTGAACAATGTGATAGGGCAGATTAAAGAGGGACGCTGTGGAGATTTAACATGTATGAGATCGTTCAAGAGCACTGAGCACTGTCTGGAGTTGCCTTTCATGGGCTCCGAGAGGCGAGGGAACTGGTTACCGCGAAGAAGCTTACTTTGGGTGGTTTTTACTTTAGTAAAAGTAGTTTAGGTTATATCATCATTTTTTGGCTGTACATATCCCTTCCAATTTTAATCACATGCACATCCAGTTTTGCATAAGATGATGAGCCAATCGGTTAGAGGGTACACTTTCACCTCTATCTACACACACCCGAGTTCTGCCTTCCTAGTCTTCATGCCTTTGTACACTGGGATAGAAACTAGATTTGACTGTTGCCAGGGAGGGGATATTCATAATACCGTTGAGGGATGGTATCTGTAGCACGATGAGGGGGGAGGGGAGAGGGGATCTAAGGTGTGTTTGTCTAATTAGCAGGTCTAATGCTAAAGTCCTGTTCCCCAATTGATCTGTCAGTAAAGAAGCTGTGGGTCAATTACTGCATAGAAGGGATAGGCGGGGCTTCCAGGTCCCTAGGGGCAAGAGAGGAAGGAAAGGAGAGGAGGACAGCAGAGTTTGCTATGCTTCTGATGGTGAAAAGGTGACCAGACATGCTATATCTCAAAATGGAGTGGCCACCCAGGCGGCTCCTACAGGCCTGTGGTCAGGAATATTTAGCAGGGACTAGATCTAACTGAGCAACTAGAGTTTAGGGCCGGTGGAAAGGTGTGGAGATAAGGGGCGCTTTTCCAAGGGGGAAATAAGTAGCATCCAGCAATTGTGTCAAAAGGCAAGTTGAAATTGAACAACTGTGTGTGTGTGTTTTATCCGTGGATTCAAGGGAAGCTGTTTTGAGGCTGGTAGCGGGGCCTGTTACGCGCATTCGTAAACCAAAATGAATGGGAGCCTTGTGGTACTGAACTATCCTGCGTCTGTCTGCCTCATAGGGGTCTGTCTTGATGCAGGCAAGGCCGTCTGCGCAGGTGAGATTCGGCTGTTTCTCGCCAAGGCTGACATCCACGTCCTTCAATTTCAAGGGTGTCTGCCCTTTTGCTTCTCATGCCCCCATAAAGTTTTTTATTTGAGCTTTCAGTTTTGAACTCTTAAAAAAAATATATTTATCATTATTATAGGGTGTGTGCCTGTGCATGCCAGAGCGCACACTTGGAGATATGTTCTCTCCGGTTTTTATGTGAGTTCAGCAGGCTTGCTAGAGCTATATGCATTAAGCCAAAGGTTCTGGACCTGGGGGTCATGCGTCCTTTGGCATCTGATGACCCCTTTCTAGGGGGTCTCCTAAGATCATCGTGCATATCGCACATTTACATTAAATTTCATAACACTAGCAAAATTCATTATGAGGCAGCAACAGAAATAATTTTATGGTTGGGGGGTCACCGCAGCATGAGGAACAGTATTAAAGGGTCACAGCATACGGACGGTTGAGAACCGCTGCATCAGGTGTCTCGTGAACTCCTCCTTTACACTAAGGTCCACGTAACTGATAACAACCCAAAGCACGCTTCTTGCTCACGATGTGCAACAGGGTGGCATGAGGAATAAGCCACACAGAGATGGTCCTAAGGCAGACCTAACAAGTCAGTGACCGAGAGGGAGGGATCTCTGACCCGTCCTTAGAATGTGTGCTGCTGTTTCGGACCTGTGACTGGAGCTGCGTGGTCAGTGGAAGCTACGCAGTGGTCATGAGAAAGCCGCAGGAAGCCAGCCAAGAGAGTCCACAGCTGTCCTCTAAATTCCTTGCTTGCAACAATTACTTTTTCAATAACAGAAAAATTATAGAGTGATTTTTTTCCAAACTAAAAGATGTATAGGAAGTATGAAAAGTATGAACAAGAAAATAAAAATCATATGTGATAAAAATTTAGTATCTTAGCTAGCTTCCCGCAATAGGTTATTTGTATTTTATGTTTTCTTTTTGTTGGATTTATATTTTTAAAATAATTTTCTGCTAATAAATATGATTTTGTTCTACAAATGTAGGGTATGGAAGGGCCTGTGCCTCTCTCTCTCTCTCTCTCTCTCTCTCTCTCTCTCTTACACGCACACACACACACACACACACATGTCTCTAGCAGGGCTTGTGCTCAGTAGACATGTAGAGGCTGAATACATTCTGTGACCTAGTTTTCATCTCCTTCCTGGGCACTCCTGCATACACAGTGACAAGTGTCATGATGGTTTTTATTTCTTGTTTTTTTTTTTCCAGTCATTTAAAAAAATTAGGATAATTATAGTAATAAATAAAAAGTTGTAAATTAACCTGGACCCTTGGGGGCTCCCAAAGACTGATCCACCAACCAAAGAGCAAGCATGGGCTGGACCTAGGACCCCACACACATATGTAGCAGGTGTGTAGCTTGGTCTTCATGTGGGTCCCCCAACAACTGGGGCAGGGGCTGGCTGTCTCTGAGGCTGTTGCCTGCCTCCCTGCCTGTCTGTGGATCCTGTGCCCCTAAATGGACCGCCTTCTCCGTCCTCAGTGGGAGAGGATACACCAAACCCCCCAACGGCTTGATGTGAGGGGTGGAGGGGGTGGGGCTAGTGGAGGTGACACCCAGAGGGGAGCTTCTCACAAGAGGAGGAGAAAGTAGAATGGGGGGAGGCTTGAGGGGTGGGCTACTTGGAGGAGAGGAAGGGCTGATATTGGATTGTAAAGTGAATAAATAAATAAATTTAATAATATATATATGCATATATGTATATGGGGCTGGAGAGTTGGTTCAGCGATTGAGAGCACTGACTGCTCTTCCAGAGGTCACGAGTTCAATTCCCAGCAATCACATGGTGGCTCACAACCATCTGTAATGGGATCTGATGTTCTCTTCTGGAGTGTCTGAAGACAGCTACAGTGAACTCATATACATAAAATAAATAATTTTTAAAAAGTTGAATTATTAAATACAATTTGAGTAGTTCTTTGATCTTTTAAAATAACTAAATGTGGGGGGATGTTGGGACATAGCTCGGGAGTTAGGAGCACTGGGTGCTCACAACTGCCTGTGACTCCAGTTTTAAGGAACCCAACACCCTCTTCTGACCTCTGCAGACACTAGGCATGCACATGGTGTGCATACATGCAGGCAGGCAAACACTCATACACATGAAATAAAAATAAATCCTTAAATAGCTAAGTGGCAATTCTAAATTTTAAAAAAGCTGTTTTCTAAGAGGTAAAATTTCTATCCCCATCTTAATTTCTTTTAGAAAGATCTGTTACAAATGTCTGTTAGGAACCAAAGCAATCACAATGGTGTTTGGTGGCATATATTAGTAATTCCAAAGAATATTGCATTAACCAAGAACAGGAACATGTAGAGAGGCATTTGGAAGACTCCACTTCCTTCCTTCACTTCCTTTCTTCCTTCCTTCCTTCCTGCTGCTGTTTCTCTTTTTGCCTCCCTTCTTTGCCCTCCCTCTCTCCTTCCCTTCCTTCTTTTCTCCTTCCTTCTTCCTCCCTACCTCCTTTTCCTTTCCTTCTCTCCCACCCTCCCTCCTCTTTCCTTCTTTCCTTCTTTCCCTCCCTCTCTTCCCTCTTTCCTTCCTTCTTGCCTTCTTTCCCTCTCTTCCTTTCTTTCTTTTCTCTCCCTCCCTCCTTTTCTCCCTCCCTCCCCTCCTCTCTCTTTCCTGCCTGTGTTTTTCTGAGATAGGGTCTCACCAGCTCAAGTGCATCTTGAATGCACTGTATCACCAAAGCTGGTCTTGAACTCCATTCCTCCTGCCTATGCCGGTGTTGGCATCGCAGGTACAGCCTCTGCGCCCAGGTGTTCTATCTACTTTCTTTCCCATGCAGTTTCCATTTCAAAAGTCACTTAGACTCAAGGATGATGGCTGGAGTTCTACCCTTTACATCTCACCCTGGCTGAGTGAGTGGCCTGTTAGAGAGAGATCTCATCCATTCTTAGTCACACCTCAGATCAGCTGTAGCTTCAAAGGTAGCTACAAAACGAGGCCAATTGCTACCAAAGGCATAACCAAGAATTTTTACAAAGAGAGGACAACAGATATTGTGGAGGCAACCAGCCAGCCATCTTGTCTTCCATCGCAAATTCTTACTTCATTCGAAAGTTAAGATTCAGCCGGGTGGCGGTGGCACACGCCTGTAGTCCCAGCACTCTGGGAGACAGAGGCAGGCAGATTTCTGAGTTTGAGGCAAGCCTGGTCTACAGAGTGAGTTCCAGGACAGCCAGGGCTATACAGAGTAACCCTGTCTCAAAAAACCAAATCCAAAAAACCACAAAAAAAAAAAAAAGAAAAGAAAAGAAAAAAAAGAAAAGAAAAAGAAAGAAACAAAAAGAAAAGAAAATTAAGATTCATTTGGCAGCAAATAGCAGAATCCTCAGTAGTAAATGGCTCCCACACAGAGGCTCAAGGATGTTATGGAGGAGTGGGTATTTTTATAATTTGTATCAGTTTGTTTGGTTGGTTGGTTGGTTGGTTGAGACAGGCTCTCATTTAGCCTAGGCTGACACTGAACTCTTTACATAGGTGAGGATGGCCTTGAACTCCTGGTTCCAAGTCCTCCCCCTCCTGATCTTGTGGGGTTAAGGTGTGCATGCAGCACCTTGCCTGGTTTATATGATGCTGGACACAGAATAAAAGGACTCGTGCATGCAAAACATTCGAACACAGCCCCGGTTTGGATTTTAAATGACTCACAAAGGCTCATCATGCATTGAAAACCAGAGCGTCCCTCCTCGTCCATTGCTTTAACACAAGTCTCCTGCCCCACACCTCTGCAGGGGGAGATGGTAAGTGCAGAGTCTGAACAGTTTTATCTGACTCTAAATGTGGCACGGTTCACCATCAAGTGAACAGAACATGTCCAAATCAGAGCCAGTAGGAAGGGATCTTGGTGTGTGTGTGTGTGCTGTGTGTGTGTGTGTGTGTGTGTGTGTGTGTGTGTGTGTGTGTGTGTGAAACACCATTTAGCAGATGACATTGCCCCTTCTGTTTTGTCAGACCTGACTATTGCACTTGAGGTCTTCCTGAACTACAAACTTCACATTAGGAATCAAAGCAACTGGTTTCGCAGCTGGTTCACTAATTGAGTTAATTTAGATTCTGGTCCTGATAAGTCAAATCCCAAAGAAGAAATTCTGATCCGAATTAACTAGTTTAATTGTCTGCGAAGTCTAAATTGACCAAATAATTGCAAGTTAATCCTTGTGTTTTATGTTGTGGGAAGGTCCTTCGTCCGACCAGAAATGGACCATTCGTATCCTCGTGGTACTTGTTGTAATGGGGTAACACCTTTCAGCAGCATGGGGTAGAAAGGCCAGGAGACACTGGCTAATGTGGAGAGGTTGCCAAGACTAGGTAGGCGCCAATACTGGCATCCAGTGGGTGGTGGCTGCTAAACACCCTGAGATGCACAGAAGATGCTGCTCCCAGTGGAGATTTAAGCAGACTGAAAGGCAACCGCTGCTGTTGAGAGGCAGGGCTCTCCTCAAGCAGAACTTAGGAGGGAAGATCTGGCCGCTTGAACATGTATAGTTCAAGCAATTTAAGTTTATCCCAGACTAACTTTCAAATAAATGAGACACCAACTATGGTTATTTTATTTGGCTTGGACAATCATTGTGTGTGTGTGGGGCGGGGGGGGGGGGAGACCTAGCCCCCAGTCTACGCTCTAACTGCTGGCCTAGCTACCTCCAAAATGCTGTACCCCCCCCCCCCCCACACACACACACACACATGCTCATGGGTCTGTTGTCTCCTCATGGAGACTTCCTTTCTCTTCCTATTCCTCCTCCTTCTCCTCTCAATCGCTGCTCCTCCTCCAAACCCACCTACCTCTAATCCCTCCCTAAGAGGCTGTCACTCCTTTTATTTAACCAATAGTTTTAACTCAAGGAATAAGGTTTGCACAACAAAAGCTTGTCAACAAGAGGAGTCTCTCTAAGGCCTAGACCTTCCTTAAAGAATTTAGCATTACAGTACATAGTGCTAGCCTTCTGTGTAAGCTCTGCCCCACACTTATCTGGCTTTCTGGCCCTGTCACTACAAAAGGGGCTTCTTGCCCCTCCTTGCTTTCTTGCTCTTCCCTTCCTGCTCCTGCACTCTCCCCATTCCCTTTCCCCCTTTCTCTCCATGTGCTCATGACCAGCCTACTCTCTCTCTCTCTCTCTCTCTCTCTCTCTCTCTCTCTCTCTCTCTCTCTCTCTCTTCTCCCCCCCCCCTTTCTCTGCCTCTACTACCCTCTTAACTCCCCTCCCCATGCCCTGAATAAACTCTATTCTATACTATACCATCGTGTGTCTGGTCCCTCAGAGGGAAGGGAGGCCTCAGCATGGGCCTGCCAAGGCACCCCCTTTCCCCACACCTCCATAGAACATATCCCCCCCTTTATCTTTTTATAAACACATCACATAGCAATAGACCAAACTTCAACAAACTTTTTACAACAGTACAATCACTTCTTTGAGACCCAAGACCCCAAAAGTCATATTTAAGTTTGTCTCATTGTATCAAAGTGAGCTGAGAATGTCCCTATTTTATTTCATGTTTTTAAAACTGTAGTGGATATGTCTTAAGACACCTTTACCTTTTCTGTGTCCAGCCTGTGTTTACTGGAAGGTTATCAAGTGGCTTTGTTTTTGAAGTCCATTTATTTCTTGTGGAATTACAGCAGCCTTGGTGTATCCTAGGTACTGTACCATTAGTTTCTCCTACTGCTGTCTCGTGAAACATTAACGATATGCACATGCACACACATAGAGATTGCCTGATTACTTCATTCATTTTTAATGAGCTTGCTACTTAGGCAAGCAGAAATTGGATAACATAATTCTTTCTGGGTGGAATGTCTCTAAATTTGGCTCTCGAGTATTAATCATGTAGGCTGAGAACATTAAAAAGTCCCTTGCCCACATTTTTTAAATCTTCGACTACATCATTTCTATCAATAGGTTTCCTTCTCAGAAATTTCTCTTTAATCAATTTTTGTGGCTGAAACATCCACTTTCCTTCAGAGTGCCGGCCCTTATAGTTTAAGGCCTCAGCAACTAAACCTCATTGTGAAATTCCAACTTGAGGCTCCTGACAAGAAACATTATATTCACATCATTTTCTGAAATGTGAAGGCAAGTTGCTGCATGAAATATTAATCTATAACTCCTAGAATCAAGATAATATCTTTAACTCAATATTCGTGCACACCTAAGCCATCTAAATATATGATATTATTTTTAAACTCTCACCGTATGGATTTCGAGCACAGATTTTCATAAATATTCCACTGGTTTTACAGTTATCGAGTAATCTAAGCCTGTGGCAGCAATGATTATAGAATGACTCAGCTAGAATGTTCCTTGCACAGTTGGACACGCCTCAGTACAAAGGAAGGTTAAATCTCTCCTTATAGTCAACAAGAACTTTGCCATCTGAGCCCTTTTCTCCCAGCAACTCCATCTGCCAGAGAAAGACAACAGTGAAAAGCAGCAACAAAGTATTACCATGACTCCTACAGAATTTTTAACTGTATCAACGAACCAGCCCTTGTCATGTAGCAAACCATGTAGCAACTGTGCCCATTTCTGGGGCCTCTCAAACAATTCAGCTTGTATTCATGAGTTTACCCCCTCTTCTTTCTAAAATGAGGCAAAGGAGGCAGTGTACTGAATTGATTACCTCTTCCAGAGTAGAAGCTGACACCTGTCAGACCCTACTCAACTAGCCACGGTTGCTCTCAGCCCAAAGTAAGCAGTTTGAAAACTAAAGGGAGAAAGTTGCAGTGAGTTCTTTGTGTTGCTACTTTGTAACTTGGCTTTTTGTAAACATATAACAAATAGGATTATCTGGTCACGCTGGTCACTTTGATTATTTGAAGGCTTAAGGGAGCACTCTGGTTACAAACTTCCCCTAAATCTCTGGAAGTAGAGTCTCAGAACTCAAATGGAAATAACAGATCCGTTTACGGGAAGCTAGAATAGAGCAAACTGCTTGTGACCAGTGCCAAGCCAGATTCCCCCTCCTCTTCCCTGAGTTGCTTTGGCAGATGCACAACTGAGGGCTAGCACTGCAGGGGTGGGGCTTCCACCTGTACTGGCTAATTCTGCGGCAACTTGACAAATGCAAGAGTCATCAGAGAGGAGGGAGCCTCAACTGTGAAAATACCTTTGTAAGATCTGGCTATAGGGCATTTTCTTAATTAGCAATTGATGAGGGGGACTCAACCACTGTGTGTGGTGCCACCCCTGGCCTGGTGGTCATGGGCTCTGTAAGAAAGCATGCTGAGCAAGCCATGAAGAGCAAGCCCATAAGCAGCACCCTCCATGGCCTCTGCATGAGCTCCTGCCTCCAGGTTACTACCCAATTTGTGTTTCTGTTGTGGATTTCTTCAATAATGGACTACAATGTAGACATGTAAGCCAAATAAACCCTTGCTTCCCAACATGCTTTTTGGTCATGGTGTTTCATTGCAGCAATAGAAACTCTAAAGCACTACCTGAACTGATAAAGAACATATGCATGCTAACAACAGGCTAGCCAGAAAATTAGGACCAATACTCAAGTGATCTTCTAGAATTTCTACCCCAAGATACAGCCAATAGACAGTAGAGAGTTTAGTTAATGCTCCTATGACCTTGGAAGTCCCTGATTGATGTCATCTGTATTGGACAGTTTTATGTCAATTTGCTACAAGCTAGAGTTGTCAGAAAGGAGGAAGCCTCTACTGAGAAAGTACCTCCATGAGAGCCTACTGTAGGGCATCCTCCTCCTCCTCCTCTTCTTCCTCCTCCTCCTTCTCTCTCTCTCTCTGTCTCTGTCTCTGTCTCTCTCTCTCTCTCTCTCTCTCTCTCTAATTTTGTAATGTTTTATTTAATAGTGTTCTGACTGTTTGCATCCTGTGTGTGAGGGTGTCAGATCCCCTGGAACTGGAGTTATAGACAGCCATGAACTGCCATGTGGGTGCTGGGACTTGAACCTAGGTCCTTTGGAAGAACAGCCAATGTTCTTAACCACTGAGCCATCCACCTCTCCAGGCCCACATTCTCTTCGTGACTGTCTGTTGAGGGACATGGGTAGAGCTGGGTATCCACCCATGCCCCTCTCTTCAGTGATAGGATTACAGGTACACACCTCTGTACCCAGTTCTTCATGTGAGTTCTGGTGTTTCACGCTTACACGTTATCCTAGTTTTATCTGTTGCTGTGGAAAAAAATACCATGATCACAGGTAAATGGTGGGGAGGGGGGGTATTTGGCTTACATTTTAATCAGAGTTCATCATGAAGGGAAGTCAGGGCAGGAACCTGGAGACAGGAACTGAAGCCTCAGAGGAACACTTCTTACTGGCTCACGCTCCGCGGCCTGCTCAGTCTGTTTTCTTATATAACCTTAGCCCAGAGCTGGCACCACCCACAATGGGCTGGGCCCTCCCACATCAATCACTAATTAACATAATGCCTTACAGATTTACTGAGAGGAGTCTGATGGAGGCATTTTCCTGACTGAGGTTCCCCTTCCCAGATGACTCTGGTTCACACGAAGTTGACCAAAAATACTAACCAGGAGTAACCAAACACTTTACTGATGGAGCTTTCTCTTTAGCCTTTTTGTGGAGTTGTCTAATATGTGGGAGTAAGGATTGAAGAGAAGAAAAAAAATCATGAATGATGCTAGATGTCTGGCTTGAGTAATAGAACAGTTACATAGTGCTAGGAGCTGTTCTCACATAGATCTCAAAACCCTCTCCTCTCAGCCGTTTCTAGCCTGCTTTCTCTAGGCTGCTTTTAGAAGGAAATGTACTAGTTTAAAGATTAGCCAAGTAATCTAGATGGTCAGTACATGCAGAACTCACCCAAGTGGGCACAAACAAACAAAGCTCACCTATAGTTAGGTTACATAGCAACTCCTTTCCCCTTCACCTCCTCATGATCGAATTATGATGCCAAGTTCCTACAGCACTTGCCAACTCTTCCCTGAGATTCTGAGAGACAATTCTGAGAAACTGTTCCTGAGAAATGATGCTAGCCCCCTGAGATTGTTCCCCAAATACAATGACTTCCCCATTTGCCCCTCCTTACACCTGCTTGGTTGCCTTTATATTGCCTTGTGAAAAAAATAAAATTTGATAGCTTGATCAGAATACTGTCTTACTGTCTGTCTCTCATATCTCTTGTCTCTCGCCTTCTCCTAGGTGGTCTGGGGACCCTGCTGACTGTCCTGTGGGTTGGGACAACATAGTTTATATATGTGGGTGAGACTTGGTAAATAAAGATATTTGGACTGGGCTGGGTGATGGCTCAGTGGGTAGTTTTTGTTCAAGTGTGATCTGCCTTTAAATCTCCCTAACCTACATTAAGCTGGGCACATCAGCATGCCCTTAATACCAGCACTCTGTGGCAAAGATCGGGAGTTGAGACAGGAGAGTGCCTGGAAACCTGATGGGCAGGTAGTTTGGTCCACACAGGGGCCAACAACCAAGAGGCCCCAGTTCAGATAAGGTAGAGAGCAAAGACCCTCATCCAAAATTGTCCCCTAGCCTCCTCCTGCAAGCTGTGTCACTCGTGCCTGCATACACACATAAGAACACATCCTCTTTTACTGTATTAGCATTTCAAAAACCCAATTTACATGCTAGTCTGTCATTCAGATCTGCCAGAACCTTTTCTGCTTCACAAAGATCAGGTCCCACCATGGAGCTCGAGAAAGCCGCTGAGTTCTCATATCAGCCCCAAGGGTTCTTCCAAACCAACGTCTTTCTTAGATCTCCAGTCCTCGGGACCAGTGAGGCCTGCCATCAGACATCACCCTTCTTGTGTGTAGTTTCCTGATTTATTCATGTGCCTCCTCCATCACCCTCCTGTCCCTGACACTGGTGAGGACCTGAGCCAGTGATGACCAAGCATCCACAACAGCTTCTGAGTCAGTGTGTCATGGACAGACTTCTCTCACGGCGTCTCAAATGAAGCAGCTCTTGTCTCCAGGAGGCAGAGTTATATTACTCACCCTCTCCACTTTGAAGTGCAGTGCTCAGAGCGACCCCCGACCCCCATGACCCACAGACTCACAGACAAGGCTGTGAGAGGCTCTCTGATGTCTTGTTGAAAGTGCTTTCCTGGACCTGTGAGATGGCTCAGCTGGTAATAGCGCTTGCTGCCAAGGCTAGTGACCCAAGTTCAATCCCCAAGACCCACAAGGTACAAGGAGAGGACCAGCTTTCACAGGCTGTCCTTTGACCTATACACATATTGCCTACTGGGTATAGTGTGGCACACGCCTTTAGTCCCAGCACTTGGGAGGCAGAGGCAGGAAGATCTCTGAGTTTCAAGAGAGCCGGGCTGCATAGTGAGACCCTGTCTCAAAACAAATAAAATAAAAACATAAAAATCCAAAATAACACAAAACAAAAAGAGCCTTCAGTTTGATCAGTTTCCTGTGGGTTATTAAAGCTTGCCTGCATACTGTGCCATGGATTTTCCTTCCCTCCATATTAAAGGTCAGCCCTGAGGGGTGTCGGAAATCACATCTGCCTCACTCTCTCCTCACATCTGTCTTACTCCTCCATGGGTTCCAAGGTTTGGGGTCCTAGAAAGAACTACTTCACAGATTTAATATGGACTCTTGCGTCCGTCCCACACCAGGCATGAGGAGAAGCAACACATGCTTATACTTTGCCCTCTCTTCCTCCCAGACTTTCTGCCAACCCAGAAGCCAACACAGCCACAGCACAGCAAGCAGCGCCTGTGTGTCCTTCTCTTCTAAGTCCTCCCTTAAGCAGGCAAGTCTTTTGGGGCAGATAGCTGGGCCTGGTGTGCGAATCATAGAGCCAACAGCACTGGCCACACAACTGCCGTCACAGCCTGCTTCCTCTCCTGTCTAGTTCTTGCTGCGTTCCAAGGTTTCAGTATGTTCTATAGTCTGTCAATTAGGCTGGGGATATGTGTCATATCCCTGTGTCATATGTGGATCTCATCGCTGAGGCGGTGTACCCCTCCACACCACTCAGCACGTCTCGTCGTCCATGGCTGAGGTGATGACACTTCTCCCAAATTCATCTCTGGTTTTGTTGTGCTCCAGTTTGACCGCCAAATGTGGCATTGCTTTTCCTGGGGCATCTGCTCTCCTCAGACAGGGCGCCAATGTCAGATCAAAGTGACGGCTTAAGTTACTGGAGCATGTGCCCTTACGATGCAGCTCCACCTCCCACAGCTCTCAACTCTACTCAAGGATGGAAGGAGCCTCATGCCCCTGACTCAGGAACCCTCCCCATTTCCCCAAGGGGATGTGGGTCCAAATCTTGTGAGGGTTACGTGTAGTAACCACAGCTGTTTGTGTTCAAGAGGGCAGTAACCATGTCGTGCCTGGGGGACAGAGTTCCACAACTCTGAGGAGGCTCACGAGAAGAAGGCAGTAGGACTGTCATATCTCCCTCCCTCCCTCTCCCTCTCCCCCCTCCTTCTCTCTTCTCTCCCCTCTCCCTCCCTCCTCTCTCCCTCTCCTCCCTTTCCCTCTCCTCCCTCTCCTCCCTCTCCCTCTCTCTGCTTTGCTCTAGACATTGTTCTCCAAGACAAACTACAGGATGCAATAATTTCCCCAGCACTCAACCCTCACTGCCACCCTCCCTCTCAGCTTCACTCTCTGTTACTATCAAAGACTTTAGTATTAATTAAATAGTATTACTTAATTAAAGGGAAAACTAGAAAGGTATTACACTTAGAGTATTGATTTCTTGTTTGATTTTCTCATTTGAGCATGGTAACTAGAAATATGGGTGGGTTCTATGCTCTGAGACTTCAATTCGATATTCTAAAGGCGTTCTCTGCTGTTGGCACAGTGAAGTCACACTCTGTCGTTAGGGGCCAGAGGTGAGTCCTAGGAGGGATAGACTGGGATTAGTGTCTTTATAAAAGTCCTTTGCCCATGTGAGGGCGCGGAAGCTGGTCTATAAGGAGTGGACCTTCAGTAAGTTCTGAGTCTGCTGACGCCTTGCTCTTACACTCCACAGACCCAAGAACCGCAAGCCCAATTTTATTTTGTTTACACATTGCCAAGTCTAAGGTATTTTGTTACAGCAGCCCAGATATACTGAGGGTAGGACTTCTTGTTCACTGACAGCAATTCTCCTCCTCATCCATCCCTTTGCGATCTAACTACAGGTATGATACACTGCAGTGTGGGACCATTTGACCACGTCTTCATAAGGATGCATATGAGCTTTCTAGAGCAGCTATAAGAAATGCCACAAACCAGGCACTTGTTCTGGAGGATAGAAGTTCAAATCGAGGTCTCAGAAGCTGTGTCCCTCTGGGGTCTGTAGGGAAGGATTCTTCATTGCCTGTTCTAGACTCTGACAGTCCTAGCTGTTTCCTGGGTTGCGACATCACTCCAATCACGCCCCCATCTTTGCATGGCATCTCCTCCCAGTGTCTGTTCACACTTCTCACTTGTTACAGGGACACAGTCACGTTGGATTGTGAGCCCACCTTATGCAAATGTGACTCCATTTTAGCTTGACTAACTCCTTTGATGACTATATTTACAAAATGGAGAGAGACTACAAGTTGAGTGTATATATGGTTTCAATACATCTTACAGGAAGAAAACAGTTCAACCCATAGTACTGAGAAGTTTTCACTTTCTGTAATTACTGACCACGTGACAGCTATCATTACAATATCTCTACCTATCGTCCGCAATGGATCACTGTGGACCAGTTCCATTGGGATATCCATTCTATACCAGCCTCAGGCACCTCTGGGGTTCCCAGAGGTGATGGATTTGTGCAGTTTGCCTCATACCATTGTATAGCCAAGGTGCTTGCTTATACATTTTCAATATTAAAAAAACAATCACAAGACCTCCAGAAGGTTCGTTGTTCACACAAGCCGTGCATCTTCCCGGCACAGACAAGCAACATGGGCAGGCAGCTGTGTTAGACAGCTGATGGAGAGAAGGGAAGCAGCTATGGGGACGGGTGGCACTGATAGCTTGTCCAGTCGGCGGCAGCTCCTAAGAAGGCTGTCAGATGGGCCTCCACCCCTGCTCAGCAATACATGGCTCTGTTGGTCTACGTCTGACAAGAAATCCCCGGCCCCGTTCTGTAGACACATGTTTGTATCTTCCGTCTGGCTCATCCGTTTTTGCTGCCCAAGGAGCCATTTGGGCCCTTTGAGTACGCGATAATCTCTGCTCTGATCCATTAGGAATTCATTTACGATTCAATCTGAGATCAACTTCATTCCCGAGGCTGGAAAGGCCAGTGACACAGTCACATTAAAAGATTAAAAGTGTCCCCTCCTCCCAAAGAGAGGAAGTGATACAGAGAAAAGGGAGGCAAAGATGCTGGACTGGAAGTTGCCATCTTATGACAATGCTTGGTAGTCATGTGAGACCATGGGGAAAGACCATAGGGAATTGGGAGACTCAGAGTGAGGGACCCCGGAGTGACCTGCAGGAGCAGGACTGAAGGCTGATGCGGGAGGGGCGATTTTCCTCAGGTCAGGTTCTGATAGCACCCGCCCACCCTCCTCGACACAAAGAACGGCAGCAAAACGCGACATGAGGACAATGATTTCTTCTGCACATGTATATGAGCATATGCCTACATGTGAGCATACGTTTTCATGTATGCACACATGCATGTTCATGTAAGCCTGTGTGTGTATGGAGGTTTGAGGTCAATGCAATTGCTGTCTACTTTATGTTCTGAGGTAGGACCTCTCACTTGGACCCAGAGCTTGCCTATTCGGCGAGTCTAGTCAGCCAGCGCCCTCTGGTGGTCGGCGTCTTTACCCAGTCCGTGTGGGCTGGAATCTGAACTCAGGTCCTCGTGCCTGTGCAGCGAATGCTTCACCCACTAAGTTTTCTCCACAGCCTTCCTGCCTGAAGCTAGGCTCAGTTTGAGACAACTTTTAATGGCAAAGGGCTCAGTGTCTTACCAATCCTGTAGGTGAGCCTGTAGTCCCCCCCAAACTACAATATTTGAATAGATAGTTACCTTAGGTGAGCACTGGCCAACATGTCACATGCATTTTCCAAAACTCCTTTCATTTAAACTAGTACTCCAGAATCTGCAATAATCACATAAAAATGTGTGTGTATATATATATGTATACACCTGAATATATATATTCAGAACTCGGATTTAAGGATTCTTAGACCCCACAAGCAAATTCAATGAGTGAAAAATAGATTGAGTCTTTACACCAATTTTCTCAGGATCTTGCTTGAAGGTGAACTCGAGGTCACCTTAATGACTATCAAAACCACATCTGATTGTCAAGCCTGGAAAACTTTTCCCCCATTCTTTGTTTGAAAGTGTGTCTTTGGGGGAACTTTAACCTCTTTCTGACTCCTAATTAGCTTTTCTTCAATGGCAGCGGTTCAGAGGAAGCAAAAACAGCAGCTAAGGTTGCCTGGGGCACAGGTTACAAGAATAATGGGATCCTTTTCATCCTGTCCTCTGAGGTGATTCTAGGGATTGATGTGGTTGTCTTTAAAGTATCACTTAGATCCAGGCCTCCCTAAGAAGATACCTACGACGTGTACAACAGACACAATTCCTGAGGATGCTTGTCGATGTATGCTGGCCTGTCTTATGTCAAACTTCATACAACGAGTTATTCCTCCCCAGACTCTTCCTAGTCAGCCTGCTGTGGACCCTCATCTCTGCAGGTGACACCTTGTGGAGTCAAGCATTCATCGATCAGGTGGGGCCATCTGAAGTAGAAAAATAATCTTCTGTTCATTGGACAGCGATAGGAGAGTGTCTGGCAGGAGACTCGTCTCAGAAGGTCCCGTTCCGAAGGGACTTCTTGCAGGATTTCCTCATTACTGAAATACCCACTCAAGCAGGTTCTTTAAATGAAGGGTCTGTCTGTTCTCAAAGATCAGCTCATTCTTTGATTCACTCAACAAGCACCCACGCAGTGTGTCTGCTCTGGGCCAGGAAAAGGAAGTTGGTTTCAAGTGTGATTTTTATCTTCTGTAGAGTTAACATTCTAGTCAGAAAGACGAATAAAACAAGAACAAAGACAGAATTCTATCTTCCAGGAGTGACAGCGTTGTGCGTTTGTCTATTTGGCTAATGGGTTGTTCGATTATTTGGTTGTTGGTGGGTTGGTTGTTTTGGGGTAATTAACATGTTACCCACGCTGGCCTCAGCCTCCTGGGCTTGAGTGATCTTCTCACCAGCCCTTGAGTAACTGGGACTAAAAGTGCATACTTGGCTGTCAAGGAAATTTTATACTAGGCCACCCTGATAAAATAACACTGAACTAAAATAGAAACATGAACACAGCCACAAGAATGAAGGAAGAATAGAGGAAGGGTCCTCCTCACAGAAAGGTCACTGAAAGCACGTACCTCAGAACCAGGAAGAGAGGGGAAGGACAAATGGAAGTTTTAGAACATAAGGGAGCCAGCATGCCTGCCTGAGGGCAAGAGGAGACCAGAGAACTGGGCGGGCAGGCAGCTGGGGGGGGGGGGGGGCACCTGCCTGGAAGGCTAGGATCAAGAGTTTCCTACAGGTTACTAGGAACCACTGAGGTGCACCAACCACAAGTCAGATGAGGATGCTGTTCCATGGGTTTGAATATCTACTGCACCCTTTTCCTTATCTAATTATAAAGTTTAGATCCATCTCCCATGGAGGTCGGCTTCATTCTGGCTTTTGTTCTGGTGTCCTTTCTGTTGCTGTGACAAAACACTCTGGACTAAAGCAACTTATAAGAAAAAAAGGTTTAGATGGCTTATATTCCCAGGTCACAGTCCATCATAGAAGGGTGTTGTGGAGGAAACTCAACCAGGGTTCAAAGGGGTTTAAAATCCGCAGCAAGACTTACAGCCTAAGATCACTTGCTGAGGAACGGTACCCACAGTGACATGACAAATTGTTAGTTTGTCAATTAACAAATAGGAGAGTTCCTCCACTGTCCACAGGCCAGTCTAAGCTAGACGTCACCTATCAAAGCTCCCCGCCTAGATGACTCCAGGCTGTGTCAAGATGACAAAGCTCACGAGGCCAGTGCTGTAGCAGCTCAGACTGGGCATGTTTGTCCCCTCAGAGACTGTGACTCTGGAGATGCTTCTCAAGTGTCTGTTGACTAACTCCGATTTTGTTGTCAAGGCAACAACAGAATGGCTGGAGAATCAGTGGTCATGCTTGCGATGGTTTTGTCACCTGATTAATACATTTAATATCAAAATTCAAAGAACACCTACCTCTTAATATTTCACTGGGGATTTGTGCCTACAGGGATGTCTTCCTGATCTTTTATTGCTTGTGACAAACTGTAGTTTTCTATTAATCTACTCTTTTAGCATTAAAAAAAAAAACTTGCCTGTGGGGGGGGGAGGGGCCACAGAGGATGCTGGATCCCCTGGAACCAACTGAGTCAGAAGCAGCTGTGGGCTGACTAACATGGATGGATGCTGGGGATTGAATTCGTGCCTAGCACAAGAGCAGCAAAAGCTCCTTCAACCACGGAGTCATCTCTCCAGCCTGGCTATTAGATTCACTTGAGTGTTTAAGATGCCTTCTCCTATTGTTTCAAAGATAAATCTGTTTGGGAGTGGTTTTGTTCTTTTCTCTTTTCTAATTTTGAGCCATACCCTTAGTTTCTTAGGTGATGTGGTTATCCTTGTCTCTTGGTGTTTCCTTTTTGGTGGTTTTTAAGTCCTTCTAAATGCTTCCTTAACATTCTAGGCTTGTGACTGAGGTGAGTTTGAGCTGCTGGCACTCTGGGCTTTCCGCCATATCTTTAGAGGTCGATCATCAGTAGCTTTCCTTCTTCACTTTGAGTCTGCAGGTTGGTACCATGTCTACATTTATACGTATAACTCTAAGTCAGAATCTTAGTGTGGTTGTGTATGCTCCCTTCTTACTTATTTGGCTCACCTTGTGTGTTTTTATTATCTGAAAATTAGGGAATACTACTGAAATACTTTTAAGACAGATTTTGATGCCTGAGCAACTTGCATCAAATATGGCAAATCATTCATTTGGTAAATTGTCACTGGGTTAAAATAACATCAAGAAGTAACTTGGCATTTGGCGGGTTCATTGTTAGATCATTCACCAGGAAATGATGGGATTTCATTATTGAAAAAGGGAACGTGACTTAAGAAGGAAAATATGTATAGAACTCTGTAGTGAGAATTTTGGTTTCTTTAAAAACACAGTATTATGGGACCAGGTTTTCGTTTTAATCCCAGGTGTGGGATACACAGCAGCTGCACGGCAGGTGACCATAATTTGCCTCATGCTCTGGCAGGGGCCTGGTTTTGCCAGCTGCAGATAATTTCTGTCATTGCGGACTATTTAGAATTCTGGGGACTTTTCAGGGGGTATATAATTGTTGGGGTCCCCTAAAGGGGTTGATGTTTACTGTGGGTGGCTTGTTGGTTGCTTGCTGTTGATCTAGGTTTGTTGAGTAGTCATGTGCAAAGAAAAAACAAGAAGAAATTAGATATCCCAACAGAGAAAGTCAAACTTGCCCCCAAGGAACTCCATGCCCCTAATCAGCAGGAGGTAGTCTAAGGACGAGGATGCCCCCTTTCCCCTCTGTCCTTCTTGTGTTAGGGGGCTGGAAGGGTGGAAGAAGAGGGACTGAGGAGAGTGGAAGGAGGGAGAAGCCACAAAGCAGTCACAGTTCCAACCCCCTACTTGTGACAAAGTCACACTTACAAATTTAAGCTTTGTCTGCTTACAAACTTAAGCTGTGACTTTTGAGAGATTCCAATTGTTAGCATTTCTTCTAGGTTCTGCCCCACTGTTATCTGGCAACAGCCAGGTGTGCCTAACTCACTATAAAAGGGGCGGCTTACCCACCTCACTCTCCTGCTCTCTTTCCTCTCTGTCCCTTCTCTTCCCATCCCCCCCCCTTGTGTTCATGGCCAACCTGTACTCCCCCTGCCCCCCAACTCTCCATGCCCTAAATAAACTCTGTTCTATACTCGGCCTGTGACTGGTCCCTCAGGGGGAAGGGATGCCTCGGCTTGGGCCCCGCAGAGGCACCCCCTTCCACCTCACCATACTGTTCCTCTACCCAGCATTTCCCTGGCTCCCTCTTCTTCTTTATAAAACACAACACCAATAATCAGAGCCGCAGGGGAAAAAAAATTTCCAAGTCTACTCAGCCTGACTTATCTCTATATCCAGTTTAAGTAAATGTATAAAATGTTTGTATACTGCACCCAAGGAAGGCTCTCCTAAACATCCGTGATAACCTTCCTCTAGGATGAAAATCCAATTAAGTACAACACACACGTGCATTCATTAGGGCTTTCCATTTCATCTCTTCCTGATTTTTTTCCCTCTACAGAAGTGCCTGCTGACAGCCGGATGACTCTCTAAAAATGTTGTTACAATCGTGGGACATATTTTATGACTTAAAATTTAAAACCCATCCCCTTGACACTTTACTCTGAGGGACACTTGCTGTGTGCTCTAAGACGTGGTCAAGGGGAAGAGTCTTCCCTTCGCATCCGCATCGCTTTCCCCAGCAGGCGCGCTTGCCCTGTCTCAAGCTTCGCTCTCAGAGGTGTGGCAAAGGCCTCTGGTGCATCTCTGCTCCCCACTCCCATGCCTGTTATGAGCAAAGTTAGAACTGGATTCTGAATTTCTTATCTTAAATGCTTGCCCAGACATTCCTATCTTTTCTCATCCTTCCCTGTGTTGAAACAAATATAAACGTAATGTGTTAGCATTCTAAGCTCCACCCCACAGTTACCTGGCAACAGCCAGGTATGCCCCGCCCACAATTATCTGGCAACAGCCAGGTAGGCCTGGCCTACTATAAAAGGGCTGCTCAGCCCCTCCTCTTTCTTAGATCTCTTACATCTCCTATTCTAGCCTCTTTCTTGCCCCTTCTTGGGCTTTCCTCCCCTCCCCCTCTCTCCACGCGGTCATGACGGCCTCTGCTTCTCTACTCTCTCCCTCTCTCTGCCTCTACTACCCTCTTATCTCCCCTCCCCATGCCCTGAATAAACTCTATTCTACACTATGTTTGGTTCCTCAGTGGGAAGGGATGCCTCGCATGGGCCTGCTGAGGCACCCCCTTCCCCCACACTGCCGAATATCATATTCTCACACCTCTTTCTCTTTTTATGATCACAACATAATGGATATATTAAAATATATAAATATATTTTTAAAATGTGTAAAAATTATATTATACATATATATGTATATATAAACATATATATGAGAATCTACCCTGCAAAACCCACTTGAGGTTTTACCGTTTCCTCAGCCAGAATGAAATAGATTACAATGTACTTGAATTCGACCTCCTTTATTAGGAAACACACTGTTTCCGTTAAATGAATGACTTCGGTTTTTTTTTTCTGTGTTGCTATTACAACATCTTAAGGACAAAAAGAATTTTGAGTGTTTGGTTATTGAGACAAGGCTTCTTACTTTCTAGCCACTGTGTCGTCCAGGCTGGCCTCCAACTCCAGGTGATCCTCCTGCCTCAGCCTCCGTTAGTAGGTATGACCCATACCTGAAATGAGTCGCTTTCGACTTAATAATAAAAATAAAATGAATGAATGAATGAATGAATGAGAGCACTTGGTTCATTGTGAGTCCTTAAGTAAGAATGAGGATTTGGTGCCTGTTTCCCCAGCTGTAGAAACTGGACATTTGTCCACAGCTGGCAGGATTAAAATGAAAATACCACAGGTGAAAAGGTGGAAAGAACACAATGGGACTCTTGTTTATTCCAAGCTGAGGCATGACTGGGTATTTTAGGGTTTTTTTGGTTGTCTTTTTTTAGATTTATTTATTTATTTATTTATTTATTATATGTAAGTACACTGTAGCTGTCTTCAGACACTCCAGAAGAGGGCATTAGATCTCATTACGGATGGTTGTAAGCCACCAAGTGGCTGCTGGGATTTGAACTCAGGACCTTTGGAAGAGCAGTCACTGCTCTTAACCGCTGAGCCATCTCTCCAGCCCCTGAGGCATGATTGTTAATGTTACAAGCTCCACCTACTGATTACCATCTCAAAAGTGTGGTTAATCCCTCGCACATCTTAGTGTATAAAAAGCATCCTCTTTTTATACTGCTGCCATGGGGTCACCACCAGCAAGAATTCTGAATCCAGCAGGACGTGTGGATAAAATGGGCGCAGTCTGGATGGTGGGCACCGACAGGGAGAAGTCCTTGAAGCAGAACCCCCCAAACATCGTTGATTATTATTTTACCAAGTCGTTCTTTAAAGTCGTTTTGGGAGATGGCTGTGTGCTTTCTTCTACTTTATTAAATCTAAAAAAGAAAAAAAAAAGCCATGATGAAGACAAATCATCATCCGTGCACGGTCAGCAGGGGGAAGCTGAGGACAGCCTCAGAGTTTGATCACGGAAAACAAAACTAAGAACACAAACAGACCCCCTCCCACCTGCTACCCGCATGAGATTAACCATTGTGCCTGTGCACAATAGTCAATCAGCTGTTTGCATGAATTAGGAAGCAGAGAACAGCAGGCGGCCCGGACACTGGTCCACACTGGCAGCTCTAGAAGCAATGCAATTAAGATACTGACACTATTTTTTATTAACAAAGGAACAGAGCTAAAGTTCTCCCCGCTCTAGATTAAAGAAACAGCAGGACAAGTTCACACGACCTTTCCACTCCCGATGCCCAGTCTAGGCTGCCCTCTGGCTTTGCACGTCACAGGTCATTCACTGTGAGATCATAATGGCTCAGGAACACGGAGGAAGGGTTGAGACTGCTTCAATCCCAGAAACCTCAAAGACAGGAGTTGGCCATTTCCTCTCCTCTCCACCTGGCGCCATGAAGCCTATCAGCCCTAGCAGGAATTTTTACTCTGACAGATAACCTGCTTCTTTTTGTTGACCCTTATAAGGTAACCCCCGCTCCACCCCCAGCCCCGAGTATGCAAATAGTGTTTTCCAACACCCCTGCTCTGGTCAATGGTACATGGCCTCACAAGCCTTGCTTCACAGCCCCTGCCCATCTTCCCAGGGGCATAAATAAGCCCTCAATCCCAATAAGCAGAACTAGTTCTCAGAAGCTGTCCCTGGAGTCTTTACCGACATACTCGCACCAACCCACTCCGGCCGTGCCACCCTGAGGGCGAGGTCAGGGAGCCGCGATTCATTGTCCTCAGTCCTCTCTCACAAACACTTTATATCTTGCCTTTACCAGTCACATTGACGGTTCCACTAAAAACTAGCCATGAGCATGATAGGAAATAGCACAGTTTTATATGATCAGCCTCACAGTATATGGATGTTAGCATTCCTTCTAGGCTCCGCCCCAGGTTACCTGACAGCATCCGGGTAGTCTTAGTATAAAAGGGGCTGTTTGCCCCTCCTCCCTCGCTCACTCTCTTATTCTGACTTTCTCTCCCTGACCCTTCTCCCTTTCCTTACCCCTTCCCCTCTCTCAAGGATTCCTGCCCCCCCCCCAACTCCACTTCCCATCCCCTAAATAAACTATTCCATACTATATCAGGAGCGTGTAGATTGATGCCAACTCTAGAGGAACTTTAGAGGAACTCATTAGTATTTAGACACATAGCTTTCAGACTGACTTCATTTCTGATTGGCTGTTTTCCATGCAAACTGTTGATGATTGGCTGGTTTTCATACAGACTATTAATGGTTGGTTGGTTTTCATGCAAACTGTTGATGATTAGTTGTTTTTCATACAGACTGTTGATGATTGGTTGGTTTTCATGCAGACTGTTGATGATTGGTTGGTTTTCATGCAGACTGTTGATGATTGGTTGCTTTACATGCAGACTGTTGATTGGTTGGTTTTCATGCAGACTGTTGATGATTGGTTGCTTTTCATTTGCTTTTCATGCAGGCTGTTGATGATTGGTTGCTTTTCATGCAGGCTGTTGATGATTCATTGACTATCATGTTGACTTGCCAAAATATGTTCTTTTGATATTTCTGATAGGAAGAGTTAAGAGCCTATCTAGAGTAGTACTTGCTACCATGGTTACAGAACAACCAACCTTTTCCAAGAAATTTTAAATCTTTACTTTCACTGTAACAATTTATCTAACTATTCCCTCCTTTTCAGAAAGTCGGATTATTTACAAATCTTCCAGTTTTACTTGCACAGCTCTACTGAGCACTCCAACAAAGCTTCATGTGTGTTTTTATTCTCTGAGGGAAGACACAAGGCGGGCGGGGGTGATTCAACAGATGGTTTAAAAGATTCAAAAATGCAATACAGGTTTGTTATAGAACATTTGGGAAATATATATAAATAAAATGGAGAAAATGAAAACCATTTATAATCCACTCCCCTCCACAGCTCACAATCCCTGCTCAGTGTTTGCTTCTATAAGGCATACAAAGGAGCACAAGAGAGGACTACAGATGGAGCTATTTCTTCAGTAATTGCCGTGCCTCTTTCCCTAACGTCACACAGTATGGCGGGATGGCTGGAGCGCCTGTGTGCTCTGTGGGTACACAACATCACACAGTATGGCAGGCTGGCTGGAGCGCCTGTGTACTCTGTGGGTACACAACGTCACACAGTATGGCGGGATGGCTGGAGTGCCTGTGTATTCTGTGGGTACACAACGTCACACAGTATGGCGGGATGGCTGGAGTGCCTGTGTACTCTGTGGGTACACAACGTTAGTGTTCGATTTTCTACAGTACTTTCTCCCATTCTTTTGTTCAGCCTGTCTATGTTTGTGCCTTCCTTCTTACCCTATACCTTATTATTATCATTACTATTATCTTTAATATCTTTGTTTTTATAATTACATAAGTAGTGCATATATCCTCTCCTAAATAGATGTTCTATCTTAGGATAAATTCATAGACACTGGATTTCTCACCAAGCAACAGGGCAAAGTTTTGAGAAATTTTGACAATTTTGCAAACCAGTCTCTAGAAAGATTTTTTTTAAATTATGCTATTTATGCTCCCTATCTTCTGAATCCTCACATAGACTTTGTTTCTCATTCATTCTACTTACTACCAAATTTATTGAAAGAGCTAATGTAGTATTGTCTCAACTTGCCTTTTACTGAGTAGAGAGTTGAAAACTATTTCCCAATTTTATTAATATTCTTCTTCTATCAACTTTGTGGTCATGAACCATATTCTTTCTCTACAGACTGTTATTATTTGATTAAAATATAGTTCAGGTTATTATTTGATTAAAATATAATTTTTAGTGCCTTACAATCTGTCATGAAAACCTTCAAACTTTCTATTACATTCAATGCACAGCGCCAAGTGCCTGTCCCTGAGTGTGCAGCTCAATTTCAATGATAACTGTTGTCTGCTTAGCGTCTTCTATACCTCCACTCTCCTCTTGCATTCTAAAGGCAATGTCTCCACACACTCTCGCCAGTAGAGCATGGTGTAGCACCGGGGTTCTTTTCTATTGCTATTTTACTCTTACCAGAACATTTTTGCTGTTTCTACATCCCCAAGCTGGACAGTCAGTTCTTGTGGTGTTTTTGTTTTTGTTTTTGTTGTTTGGTTTTTTGGATTTGGTTTTTTCGAGACAGGGTTTCTCTGTATAGCCCTGGCTGTCCTGAACTCACTCTGTAGATGACATTTCGGGTTTGCTCTCTCTGTGTTTGTCTCATCCTGTCGGTTCAGGATGCTGGAGTAGTCGAGGTATTCTGTTGTTCTTGTCTATTGTAATCTGCCCTGCTTACTCCTGGGATAGGCAGGAAGAAAGGCACGCATCAACAGCCCTCTGCAGGCTTCTGCCTCCCAGACTCCATCTGGGACATATGTCTATCTATCTGGTCAGCATCCTCCAGCACAAATTCCCCAGTCTGGGGTTAACAAAACTCTTGTAATGTAGATAGCAGCACCAAAGAGGAAACCCTTCTTACAATCCAAGGAAGACTGGCTAAGCCAGAGATGAAAACTCAGCTTATAGGAGGACAAGATAAGGAAGGGAAGAAACAACCGTCCCCTTCAGTGACATAATGTATTTCTGTCCCCACAAAGTGCAGCCCCCAGGCAGAAGTTCTGAGGCTTTCACTACAGGGCCTGTCTGCTTGGCTTTCCTCTGAGGAAGCCTAATGCTTCTGTTTGCTCGTCTTGGTGTTATCCTCTAGACTGTGGTGGAGACTGACAACTTGCTTGTCCTCTCATCCAGGGCACCCCAGTAAGCTACCCCAGGTTCCCTCCTGTATCTGTTGAAAATATTCTCCGTACCGCCCCCCCCCAGCCCCCGCCACATGTGTGAAAGCGAATGTGCCCTAGGAGGCCAGAAAAAGGTGTCAGATTCCCTGGAGCTGGAAATACAGGCTCTTGCGAGCCCTGCGCCCCACGTGGGTGCTAAGAACCAAACTCAGGTCCTCTGGAAAAGCAGCAAATACTCTTCCTCCTCTCAGGCCCCCCTCTACTGCCCTGCCAGGTCCATACTCCACCCCATGTCCATTCTGAAGTTCTTTATAAGACCGGGAACTGAGAAAGGGGGCTGTGTCCCCCAACACTACCACATGCCCACCTCACTCCTCCAGTAACTCTTAGCGGTCCTCGGATGGTCTTCCTTTGAGCCCTCCCACACCTGTCTGTCAGTATCATCCATAATGTACAGCAGCATCTACAGTGTCTATCTTCTTCTTCTCAGTTGTTTCCTTGATCCCAGAGAACAGGGGAGTTGTTTTGCCGCACAGGAAAGTAGCCCACGCCCAAAAGGTGCTCCCGTGCCTGGCGGTGAGGATGAGACATGCATGCCGCTCCCATCCCTGTGCCGCTCCCATCCCTGTGCGGCGAGAGCGGCGCAGGGCACGGATTCTGCTCAAGCTTAGCGTGGCAGCATCCGCTCCAGGCTGCCGCTTCCGGCTCTGGATGAGCGAGTCTGCTGCTGCTCTGAAAAAGCCCAGAAGCCTCACGGTGGTCTTCAGGCAAGCGGCCAACCACAGAGCACAGCAGGCAGGGCTGATATGGGTCACTGAGTTCCAGCTTTTGACTCCGTGTACAGACCCTTTAAACATGAAGACACAACATCAGCCTCCCAGGAAACCAAAGCGTCATAAAGGAGTGTCACAAGAGCAGTTTAACGACTGCTTGATCAGCTTGGAAATGGACTGGCCACTTGGGTTTGTAAATAAACAAATAGTGCAGGCTGTGTTTGGGTTTTTCTAAGGAGAGATGAGGAGAGAGAGAGAGAGAGAGAGAGAGAGAGAGAGAGAGAGAGAGAGAGAGAGAGAGAGAGAGAGAGAGAGAGAGAGAGAGCTGGGCTTTTATCATGTCCTAGAATGGGCATTTGGGGAGATAGAAGGCTGGGTAATCAACCTTGAAATGTGATGTGAAGATCTGCCTCCTTCTCCCTGCCAGGCTCTGCAGGTTGCAGAGTGACTGAGTGGCTCTATAAACCTGGCCTCTGCAGCTAAACAGCTGGGGCAAAGCATTCTGAAACTCCATAGAGCCCAGCAGGCCTCCCTAAAATATTTACAGTTAGCAGCAACATGGCAAGCCAGGGCTTGGAAATTTTGGATAAAGGCTAAGAAAGAAGCTACACAGGGACCAGCTGGGTCATGTCTAGTAAATCTCATAGTGACTCAGAATTTCCTTTCTTTATCCCCAACGGGCAACCACGGGGAGATCCTGAGGAGGAGAGAGACCCGGCCACTGGCAGAGTGGTAAACAGCTGGGGTGGTGTTTCACATCTGCTCCAGTCTACAGCCCTCCCTCCGCTGGGGCCGAAGCGGGCTTTCAGAAAGCTCTCCAAGAAAACTTGCCTTAGCATCTCACATCTCTAGAAGCGTCTATAAATCAAAGGCGTGCAGTGAGACTTAGCTGAAGGGAACGTTTCTGATCCCTGGGGATGGACCACTTTCAGGGCGCAGAGGGAACGGAGCAGAGAGGAGCTTTGGGATTGTTTATGTCCTCCTGGCTACACCAAAGGCACAGTGAGGTTTGAAATTCCCCGACTGCCCTTTCACAGGTAAGCAAGGTTCAGCGCCCAGAGGCCAGAGGCCAGGGCAGCTTCAGAGATTTGTGTTATTTTTGTATTGAAAGGTGTCCTTTGGTCTCCATATAATTACTGGCATGGCCTGTTGAGGAGGTGAAATCCTGCTGAGGCCTCTTCCAGGCAGATGGATTGACTGGGTCCTGAGTGAGCTAGGGGAACTTCTGCTGTGGGCCTCAGAGCCTTTCATGGGAGCCCCTAAATGTTGTTCCAGTGCTCTCTACACATTGATAATACTCACAATGATCAATTGAAATACAGTCACTGGTGTGCAAGACACAGATCCCAGCTGTGCCTGGGAGAGCCAGATGTGGGATGTTCAATGTTAGAAGAAGCTTCAGAGTTTGGTTTCATCCAGACCTGGACCAATGAACGCCTAGAAAAGGCGAATCCTTAGGCTTCTTACCAGGCAGCATTTTCTAAATTCCATTCAACATTTACTTAGAGAAGAGACATCTAATGTTTCCTCATATTGTGTAGCAGATATTTTTCAAGATTGATTTTATCCTTCAGGGAAGCTCCTCAACATAGAAACTAAATAACACAAAATAGCCACAGGAAGTCCCTGAAACTGACCAGATTCACCAGGCCCCTCCCTCCTAAGAGTAAACAGTCCAGATAGCTGAGACTCATTCTTAGACAAGCCAACCAGACTGGTACATGTGTAACCCACCAGGAAAGGCTGCTCTCCAACCTGCTGCTCTGCCTACATACAGGCTGTGTAATGTGCTCCAGGTTCCCAGCTTTCCTGAGCCGTCACCCATGCTGGGGTGGGCTTTGATGATGTAGCTGTAATTGAGTTGTTTCTCCTATATTCTTGTAAGTGACCTCAATAAAATACTTTGGCTCACCAAGTGATAGTGATATTTTAGCAGTATCTACTTTGGCTGTGGACTCCTTGTCTGGGATTTTGTGTGTGTGTGTGTGTGTGTGTGATATCTACTGCCCAGCAGGTCTTCTCCAAGCATGGAAACCCTCACTCTGCTGCCACATATCATATGGTTCCAAGAACAGGAAATGCCTCAGATAGATAAACCGGAAGAGACAGGAAGTAGTTTTATAGTTTACAAAGGCCATGGGGGGTGGGGGGAGGTTGGCTGGTTGTAACTAAGGGGTTCTGGGTTCTTTGGGTTTTTTAAAATGTTCTAAAATATGTGGCTGGAAGCTCAGCTCTGTGAAAACTGAAAAGCATGTACATGGGCAAGTTTATATTCTATGTGCTACATCTCAAAGCTGTTTCCTTCTCAACCCTGCAGATTCTAAACTGCTTAACCTAAACAGTTAAACATGTCTGCTGCTCCTCATGAGGCAGGTGAATGGCTACCCACTGTCATGGAGGGGCTTGGTCCCTTGTGTCAGATTTAATCCTTCAAACCGGCTTTTATTATCATTTGTTTGTTTGTTTAAGATAGAGTCTCTTTAGCCGAGCAGTGGTAGCACATGCCTTTGATCCCAGCACTTGGGAGGCAGAAGCAGAGGCAGAGGCAGGCAGATTTCTGAGTTCAAGGCCAGTCTGGTCTACAGAGTGAGTTCCAGGACAGCCAGGGCTACACAGAGAAACCGTGTCATGAAAACAAAACAAAACAAAACAAAACAAAACACTGTGGTTAAGCTAGAGACTCTTCTAGCTCAGGCTGGCCCCCACTCATACGGTTTCAAAAGACTTTGAACAGGCATGAGCCACCACATCTGGCAGGAAGCTGCACTTCATGTGGGGAGCACACAGGCAGGCATTTTGAAATGACTGGAAAAAGTTCTGTTTTACTGTCTGGTGTGTGCATGTGATCCCAACAAACACGGATAATTAAAAGCCAGTCCCGGTTACATAGGAAGATCCTGTCTCAAAAACAAAACCTAAGTAACCGACTTTCAAATGATTGTTTTGGAACAATTTTTCCATCACTTTTTTAGGGTTTCATGCTTTGTTTTTGAAATAGGAACTCACATATCTGAGGTTGCCCCACACTTGCTGTGGACTCAGGGATGGCCTCGACCACCCTACCCTCCTGCCTCTACCTCCCACTGCTGGGGTCACACACAGCTGCCACGGCTGCTAAAATTCCTTCCCAAGGCGAGACATAACAACTACCGCTCCTTCTAAGGCTCCTCTGACAAACTGAGGGACAGTTCCATCAGCTCACTCTGGGAACCAATGAATTTACGGGGAGTCCTTATTTTTGCCTGTTCTCAGAGGTGAGGGGTTCCTTACAGAGGTGTGAGTACTCCTGACTAGGCCTGAAGTCTTTGCCTATCAAGGATGAGGGCTTTTCTGTACATGGAGCTCCCCGCCCCCATCATTCTCCACCTATACACTCCAGAGGCTCTCAGACCTCTCCCCTCCCCCCTCCCCACAAGCCATGTGCAATTAGGGCAAAATTATATACAACTGCTTGAGAAGAGGGGCTGGATACTCAAGTGAGGGTTTTGTGACTCCTCCCTCTCCTCCATCCAAGGAGGGTCATAAACAGTCAACAAAACCAGATGTGATCATCTTTGTCAAGCATCTGGACTCTTGAAGATGGCAGCAGTTTGACTGGGAGGATAGTCTTGTACCTACAATAGTTACCATGCCTGGCTGCCTTGAAACACATCAGTGTGTGTGTGTGTGTTATGTATACATGTGTAGTGTGTGTGTGTGTCTGTGCATGTTATGTGTACATGTGTAGTGTGAGTGTGTGTGTGTGTGTGGTGTGTGTACATGTGTAGTGTGAGTGTCTGTGTGTATATGATATGCATGTGATGTATGTCTGTGTGATTGAGTATATGTGTGTGTACCTGTGTGTGTATTTGAGTTTGTGTCTGTGAGCATGTGTTTGCATGTGTGTACATGAGTGTGTCTGTAACTGTGTGTATGTGTGTACGTGTGGTGTGTGTCTATGTGAGCATGTGTGTATACCTGTGTGTATGTGTTTGAGTGTGTGTTTGAGCATGTTTATATGTGCATGTATCTGTGTTGTGTGTGTCTCTATCTGTGACTGTGTGTGTGCATGTATGTGTGTGTCTGTGCATGTATGTGTCTATTTATGCATATGTGTGCATGTTGTACATTTGATTCAGATTCCATGGAGACCTGAACCACTGTGGTTCAGTCAGGCTGCAGCATAGCTGCATTTGTGGGAATGAATTCCTGTCTCTAATGCTTCTTTGGGTTTTTATTTAAGTCCCCAGGGGTGGAAAGTGAAGAAAGCACTGAAGATTGTTGTTGTTGTTGAAGAATTCTGACTTTTAAAGCATTTTAGTAATCTAATCAAGTAACTCACTTAGTCAGCTGTGGCAGGTGCCCAGCACTGTGTAATTGGACCTGGGCTGCCTGAGTTTAAATTCTGACTCACCCGTTTAACAGCTGTTTCTTTGCCTCCTTCCGCCTTGGTTTTCTTGTCTGTAAACTTGGGCTGTGGGTGCCTTGTTCATGGAATGCTTCTGGAAGACTAATAAAAATCAGTGCATAGAGACTGGCCCATAATAGCTGCTCAGTTAAATGGCAGCAAATGTTACTGCGATTTGATTTCTCATATCCCATGTGCTGTGTGTCTGCACAGGGATCTAAGCTCTTTTTTGTATAGCGTGGTGCCATCATAGCTTGCAATGCAATTCTCAGATGCAAACATGAGAGGGACTGAAGGAGGAAGAGGCAGGCTGGAGAGGACAGGGAGCCGCTGATTCTCTCCTTCCGCTTAAGGAGAGTTCCTGGAAACAAACTCAAGTAGGCAGACTTAATCATGCAGCAAGTGCTGATTATTGACTCGGCCATCTCCCTGGCTCCCAGGTTCATTTTTCTACATCCAGCCCCTGGTCCTTACACCCACACCCACCCGCCTGACTTTAGAAACAGGCTTCCTGCAACTGCAGTGAGTGCTGCCGCTCCTTCCATCTGCCGTCCCTAGTCACTTAGGTGTGGGCTTGGTGAAGAGGGAGGACAGTCAACCCAAGCCTGGACAGTGAGGGTGTGTATGTGTGTGTTTGTATGTGTTCGGGTGTGTGCGTTTGCATATGTGCTTGTGTGTGTATGCATGTGTGTATGTGTGCATGCATGTGTGTGTTTGTATGTGTGTGCATATGCATATGTGCATGTGCACCTGTGTGTGCATTGTTTTGTTTTCCTGTGAATTTGAAGTTGGGTCCATGAGCTTCTTAGCCTGTCCATGAGATTTTCCACCGCTCAAGAAAAATCTGCTCCCTAACTACAGTAGACTGTCGCTTTACTAGGAGCATCAATCAAAACCTAAGCCAGACAGCACTAGAATGGGACTGGAATCCCAACACTTGAGAAAGGCAGGAAGGCGGCAAGTTATAGACCAGCTTGAGCTACTGAGTGCATGGCACGCCACACACGCCACTAAGCTGCACGGTGAGATCCTGTGTCACAAAAGGCAAATAAAACACAATAAGATAAAATAGAAAATAAATTCAAGGTCTACAAAAGGCACAGATACAGGAGGGACAGAAGATACAGCCTGTGCGTGGCCACAGTGCACTCCCGCACGGCCACTCACATGCTCCTGTGGAGTTTTCCAACTTAAACAGTTCACATAATACAAAGCTGTTAAAAGACAGGACAAAATTATATGGAACTCACAGATTTACTTTAATTCATAAAATGTGAGAGAAAAACAAGTCTCAGTAGCAATAAATATTATAGCTGTGTTTATTTGATTTTTAATACTTTGGAATCATATTGTATCAGGGCACAATATACACAGCACCCCCCCCCCCCAAACATGTCCTCTCCTCTGGCCCCAGTTTTCTCCAGATCCTATTTTGATATGATATATTAATTCATACACACATATTACTAGCATACCTGCCAGCTAGTTAATGCCCTTAGAAGGTATTATTATCTTAAAAATGGATTTCCATGGGGGCAATGACTTCGGGATAGTTTTCAACCCCAGGCTCTTTCAGAACTAGGCAAAACAGTTTATTCTAAAACGAAACATCAGCAGTGACTTACCAAGTCACAGGAGAAACATGATAGAGCTGTCTAAAACTTGCTCTCATGATTCCCATCGGCATCTGATCCTCCTGTGTAATTAGGTTCTTAGGGTCCCTGTTAGAATGACCAAGGAGCTTTAAAAATACACAGTTGGAGGGCTGGAAAGGCTAGAGGCGGCTCCCTCTCTGGGCTTATCTGAACACTACTCAGTTCCCAGCACCTAGGCTCAAAAACACCTGCAACTCCAGTTCCCAGGCATCTGATGGTGAGTCCTCACCTGATGGACGGAGAGACCCGCCCATGCAAGTGCTCCTCTGCCGGCCAGGCTCGCACAGCGGCATGCGAGCACCCCACTTATTAAAGCAGTTAGTATAAAACACACAACCGCTCTTGATCCAGAGACTGCTTCAGCAAGCCTCACTGCTGCGGATTTAGAGTTTTTGAGGTGAACCTGTACTGAGAAGCACGGGTCTAGTACAGCTGATTGGATGCAAAAATCTCACATCCGGATGTCCGAAGGCGACTCACAGCTGCCTTATGCCCAGGAATGGAAAGAAACTGAAGGTTACCCAGCCCCTGACCCCCTTGGCAGTGGCCTACCTGGATGGGAGAGACCATTTGGCGCCATCGCCCCCTCGCGGCAGCACTTGGTAACTGTCTGTCAACCGAGGTTGACCTTGAGCGCATGGTTTTCAGTCACTGAGCTTTCCGGAAGTAGCATCTGCATCCTGCTGGGTCAGCCCGGTCCCCTGATGTAGGTGTCCGTTTACCCCTGCCTGCCGCGTCAGCGACGGACTTGGAACCATAAACCTGGAGCAAAGTTTACAGACCCGCTCTTGTCAGGAGTAAATAGGGTCGCTTATCACTGTCTGGGACTGCTGAGCAAAGCTAGACTTACTCCAGAAACTTTAAAGACAGTGCAGGACAGGGGTTGGCGGTGTGGGAAGAAGGCACGCACACAGGGAGGCTGATCGACTCTTAGTTCTTGACCTTCTGTGACAATGGAAGGTCAAGGCTACTGGGGTGCCATGCAGGGAGGGACAGCTGAGAGGGTAACCAGGGTGGACTGGGACAGAAGGCTATGCGAAGACCTGGCCTCCTGGAGCTAGTGTGTAGGGCGAGATGGTCTCTGTAAAGAACATTGGATAATCCGTCAGAAACATCTGGGACGCTTGCCCAGCAAGCTGCTGGCAGGGCCCATTCCAGCCATGACTCAGGAGTCCTGGGAGGCTGGGAACATGTGGAGAAGCAGAATCCAGAGTCGGTACAACAACCCTCCGAGGTGGATGGCACCATCTCCATTTGACAGCTCAGAGAGGGCGTCAGGTGTGTGCCCGAAGCCTCAAGCTGGCTAGCGATAGGAACTGGGCTGACTTGCTAAGGTGGGAGACTGATCGTAGGAGCAAATCCCAGAACGAGTCAAATCCTTCATTTTCAAGCTGAGTTCCAAATGTCAAAGCAGGGCCTGAGCTAGGACGGAGCCCCTGCCGAGCCTGCGCGCGCTGCTCCCTGGGAGCACGGTTGGCTACGGAGAGAAAGCAGGGTAAAGAGACAGGAAGACGGAACTGAGCGCCAGGCAGCAGCCCAGCTGTGGACGCTACATGTGCGAGCGCACGCAGCACGCACGCACGCACGCAGAGCAGGGAATGGCTTACATGGGAGAATTCCAGGGCTGTTTCCCGGCCCACCCCAAGCTTTCGTTCTTCAGTGTCTCTCTTCTCTCGACCTTTCTACCTTGAAAGCTTCTCTTGCATTCTTGCTTCTTGCTGCCACTCTTCATTAGAGGGAGTTTCTCTTCCTTCACACAGTCAAGGCACACGCCCATAGCCTGTCCCCTGTTCTTGGGGTTGTTAAGGTGAAGCTATCTTTAAACCACTGCCACTCTTCCCCTCAAAAAACTCACGCCAAAATCAGGGGCCAGGCTATAGCTCAGTTAGTAAAGTACTTGCCTAGCATTCATGAAGCCCCCGAGTTCGATCCCCAACAATGAATGTGGTGGTGAGGACCTGTAATCGACCCTTGTCCCCAGCTCTCCTCAGCCCAGGAAGCATTGTACATCCAGAACAAAGCTCATGCTGGCCTGGGTGGAGCTGCCTGCAATTCCCTGTGGCCACCACACTTATCTGGCTCTCATGTTTAATTTGAGCGAGCTTCTGAGACAGCAAAGCTTTCAGGCAGCTGAGGACACACACACACGTGCTGCCCTTTACAGAGCACATGTGAGTGCACAGAGCAGATGAGGGCTCGCCCACCTTACAGTAATTATGTTCTCATCTGTACAGATGTAAGCGAGAAAAATCTGTATACAGGGGCCTCGGAAAGGCCTGGATCATCTGTCTCTTGACGACTTCAAAATGAAGAGATGCCAACATAAGTTAGAAAAGTACCGTTCATCACAATTGTTTATTATCAGCAACTTAATGTTTTACTACATAAAAGACAGTGAAATAACACTGCCAAGCTTCAAGGTCATTACAGGATTTTTAAACTGTCAACACTCATGAACATCAGCATTGACACAAAAATAATCCTGCATTTAATAACTTGTGTGTGTGTGTGTGTATGTATGGTGTATGTGTACATATGTGTGTGTACATGTATTTATGTGTATGTGTGTGTGTTTGTGGTGTGTGTATGTCTGTGGTATGTGTGTGTTTGTATGTCTATTTCTGGGGTATGGCATGTGTATGTATGTGTGTGGTATTTATGTATGTCTATGTATAGATTTATGTATCTGTATGTGTCTGTGTAGTGTGGTATGGTGTGTATGTGTGTGGTATGTGTGTATATGTGTCTGTATAGTGCAGTATGGTGTGGTGTATGTGTTTGTGTGTGTGTGTGCATATGTGTATGTGTATAGTGTGGTGTATGTGTGTGTATGTGTATGTCTGTATAGTGCAGTATGGTGTGGTGTATGTGTTTGTGTGTGTGTATGTGTATAGTGTGGTATGGTGTGGTGTATGTGTGTGTATGTGAGTGTGCATGTGTATGTTCATATGTGGGATGGGTGCAGCTGCATGTGGAGGTGTATTCCTCTGTTGCATCCAGCTCATCTTTCAGACACGGTCTGGGACTTGACTGTGGAGCTGACCTCCATACCCCAGGGATCTTCCTGCCTTCACCTCCCCAGGCTGGGATTGCAGACCTGTGACAACATGCTTGGCCTTCTATGGATGCTGAGGATCTGTACTCAAGCCACAGCACACTTCATGGCACACACTACCAGCCGTGTGGCCTCTTCAGTCTTTCAGACTGATCAGTATCAAACTCCTTTGGAAACAGAGCTGAACATCTGAAATGGAAGCCGTGCAGTGGACGCTGGTGAGATGGTACAGTTTCTCAAATATGAACTGAGAGTGAAAAGAGACCCCAGCACCCACCACTACTGCCCTGGCTCATCCAGCTATACTAAATGTATTAGCAATTATGTGAGGGTCGGTTTCTTGTTTTTGAGATAAGGTCTCCTGACTGGCCTTGAACTCCTGATCTTCCTGCCTCTGCTTCCCAAGTGCTGGAGATTACAGATATGTGCTATTATGTCTACATTATATTGATAACTATAAATACCAGGCAATGTGTGATAGTTACTACTCTCTACTTGATAGGATCTAAAACTACCAAAGGGCCTATTGATGGGCATATTGATGAAAAAATACATACTGAGGGGATTTTATTTAGATTAGGGTTATTTAGATTAGATTAGGTTGAAGTGGGAAGACCCATCCTAACTGTGGGTGGTGTCATTCTATGCACTGAGCCCTGGATTACATAAGGAGAAAGCCAGTGGAGCATAAGCATTCTTAGAGTATCCTGGCTGTGGATACAATATGACCACACAGGATACAATATGACCTGATTCTAAATGACCACACTGGATACTTATGACTACACTGGATACTATATGACCATAATGGATACTATATGACCACACTGGATACAATATGACCACACTGGATACAATATGACCTGATTCTAAATGACCACACTGGATACTTATGACTACACTGGATACTATATGACCATGATGGATACTACATGACCATGATGGATACTATATGACCACACTGGATACTAAATGACCACACTGGATACAATGTGTGGATACAATCTGATCAGTCTCCTGCTTCCACCTCCCTGGACTGTTTGCCCTCACACTATGAGTCTAAAGAAGCCTCCTCTAAGTTGCTTCTCACTGTGAATTTGTTTACAGCAGCCAGAGCCAGAGACATTTCTGAGCCACAGTGGAGTAGGAAGCTGAAACTGGCAGTTTTCAGCTGCTACAATTAAGCCCATGACAAAGAGCCAGAGACATTCTATGGAAGCCCTTAGGTGACCTTGTTTTTTGTTAGCAGTAAAGACCAATTTTACACAGAAACAGAACCAAGAGACTTAGTCTAACTTTTATGATGTAAATGGAACTCATTGTAGCCATAACGTTGATGTGCAAGGGCATTATCTAGAAGGCATTTTAAAAGCCACATCTGAATGCCACAGCTGGGAAGGTTCAAATGAAGCTGAGATCCCTAAAGCCAGATTTTTTTCCTTGCCAATGGGTGCTTTTAGCTTTTTAGAACTATAACTGGGGACAGATTTCCATCCTGTGAGAAAAAGTAGAGTCCGACGAATGGAAAATTAGCTTATAGTCAAAAAAAAAAATGCAGCACCTGATTAATCTGTATAGGCAGCAGCCTGAAGCTTGCTGTGGAAATGGAGTCTTGGACAGCTATTATATTGAATGCATGGACTTGGGAGTCTGGATTTAATGGGCCAGTCCTTACAGTTTGAAGTATCCCTGGTTTTCTTGGCCGATTTAACAAAATATTCGCTTACTGGTAGCTGATGTCCAATGAAGTGATATCAAAAGTACATTAATGCAGAAAAATAATCCACAGATGCAAGAAGATGTGGTACCCACCTACATATATACAGATGCCCAACATAAATCCTGGGGCCCAGGTGGTAACCTCTTTACTCTGATTGGGAAATGACTTATCGAGGAGAGCTCCAGAGTCCTTGCAAAGCCCTGGGGTTGGAAGGGAGGCTCTCCGGGAGAGCCCAGCAGCCAACAGGGGAAGGAGCTGCCCCGGAGAAGGGCTAGGACAGAAACGACAGAAGAGAGACTCCAGCAGGAGATTTAACATTAATATTTGTGACCTCACTGGTGATGAGCTGAATGAAAGAGACTTTTTGATGACATCATCAGAAATAGCCCAGGAAGCTGCTGCCAGTCCAGGGGCACTACAGGATCCTACATGGAGATGCTGGCTAGAGAGACTCGAGAGTCATGCCACCGTGCTGTTTCCGAGGCCTAAACCACCCTCTGTGAACCCACTGCTGAGGTGATCCCGACCAACTCAAAGGAAGGTTCCTCTTCCTTCATCCCTGAGAAAACCAAGCAGAAAGCACATTAGTCACTGGGGTCCAGGAGTCACCCCACAAACCACACAGACACCAATCTCAGTTAAACGGGAAACACACCTCAAGACTGATGGACCGGGCAACAGCTCAAAGCTGTATGGTGGATATTCCTCAGGGTCAGCTTATAAAGGCTAAAAATGCAAGAATCACAATGAGCTGATACGCAGGTGCTGGAAGTGCTGCCCAGTGGTCGGCCCTGACTCGAGCCATTTTAGACACAGCAGCTCATATGGACTTTTGTGGGTCCCACAGCTTATAGCTGTGGGATTTCCTAAGATTTACAAACCCCATAACACACACACACAACATGATGCGGTCAGCATGACCCTGCTCTGAGTCATTATATTTCTACATCAATGACTGGCAGGCCTATGTATTACAGCAGTGATATGAAATAATTTGGTGGACAAAACAAAATGGCTACAGCCATGCTGGGGTCAGGGTGCAGGCTTCAACATTAGCAAAGGAACAATCCCAGGGCCGCATAATAGGGCACTATCTCACTGCCTCAAAAATCAAAACAACAAAACCCAAACCCAAACCAAACTAAACCAAACCAAACCAAACCAAAAAGACAGAGTCACTGTTAAGAATTAGGGAGCAGCATCCACGGCGCCATAGACACTTCTCGAGAGTTCGCAGGAAATGGCCCAGCATGAGGGCTGAGGGACTGGCAAGGCTTATGAGTCAATAGAAACATCGAGCATTTGTATCTATGCAGCATCCTTGTTTAACCAAGAGGTCCACGGTTGTTGAACCATGCTGAGACAGATCAAGAAAAAAGGACCAACATGCGACGGCTTTGTATCAAAGGACAGCAAGAGCAAGCAGTGCGACTGAGGACAAAGAACTTTTAATAACCTAAGGACCGTAAAAAGGTGTCGAGATTGAAATGCTCAAGCCGGAATTTTCTGTGTCAAATTAATCACTCTTTGCTCGTCTTTTCTTCCCATTGAAATAAAAATGGTAATGAGTAACACCGCTCTGCAAGATGAGTATCAGCTTCCCTGAAACACAAGGAGCTCAATGAATATCAATTATCATACGCTGCGCATGAGAAGATGCCAGCTATTAAGGGCTGTGGAAAAAATATTTTTATTTCAATGTCAAATTTCAAAGAAAAACACCCAGAATTTGCCTTTACAGCTTTTATTTTTAGGATGTGGTTCTGAACCCAGATTCCAAGGAGTCTCACGTGTGCCTGCCGCCAGTGTGTTCAAGGAAAGGTTTAATTGGTCTGTGTTACGCTATATCATTCATTCTGTGGGAAACAAAGCCTTTGTCGTATCAATCCACCTCTGTCCAGGAGTCCAAGGGCTCTGGACTATGAGTCCAGGGGTGAGTGCTTGCTTTCCTTGCTTTCACGTCTGTTGGAACCCAACACCGAGGCACTGAAGGAAAGGGTGGTCTGTTTACTAAGCAGCACAAGAACAGAATGGAACCCAGCAGCCGACAAACCTCTCAGAGTCACTGCCTGTTCACTGCCTGCCCACACTGCTGAGAAAAGCAACGGAATGGAGGTCTCAGCAACAGAATGTTAAGTCAGTCAGTGGGTGTGTTTGCTTCTAGAACACCCAGTTCAGGGTTCTCTAGAAAAGTCTAATTATTGAGGCCCTCCAAGCCGGTCCACTGGAGAATGGAATGAGGATATATAGGAGAATTTCTTCCTTCCAGCTCTGAGGTATAGCTCCACCCACACTAGCGATTTGTGTGTCTTCTCGTTTTTTTCTGAATCACAGTGATGATTTTATGGTCGCTTTCTCATCTGTTACCGGCTGGAGGCAGCTTGGAAATCCCTGTAATGCCTTCCTTCCTCACGGCTGAACCCTCAGCTACACACATGTAGCTCTCCAAGCTGGCAATCCTGGGGCTGGCTCTCAACCCTGACAGGAACGGTCTCTTAGATACAGGACACGCGGCTGGCTAGTTTGGAGGCTCTACCCCAAGCGGCATCCTTGTCCTTTTCAGCACATCTCTAGAAAGAATATAGTAAGACTCACGTGACAAGGTGGGAGGAGCTCGGGGGATCTGGAAGAGGGGAAGGAATAGGATCAGAATATATTGAATAACAATTTAAAGACAAAGAACCACGTGGACACCATATTTAATGATATACCATTGTGAACTAACATCTATACAAATCCAGACCTGTATCCTTCTGCCTAAGCATCAGCTCCTGACCCAAGAGCAGAGGCCACAGTATTCAGTAGATGGGGTCGGCTGGTGAGCTCTGCTTCCTGGCGACCACTTGCTCAGTCCACTGACAGAATCAATACCTTGATGCCATTTTTTTCTTTTTAGAGAGTTGCCAGATATGCTGACTAATCTAACCACAAGGAAGAGTAAGGTCATGGCATGATATTATCAGGCTCACTGCATGTTCGCTTCAGTCCTTAACTGTCATACGTGAGAAGGCAGGACGTGCCTTGTCAAACTCAAGAAGACTGAGACGGAAAAAAAAACTGATGTCATTTTCTGCATTGCTGATGGGTGGCCTGGTGAAATGTTACTCAGGGGAGGTGTCTACCCTGCACCTGCTCACACCACACATATCCACACCTGGCCTCTGGATTTTCCTCACCATTCATTCCCATTAGCACCAATTGGTTCTTTTAGTTGTATATGCATCAGCCCAATGTTGAGATCTATGTTTTCAAGGGCATACTCAGAAGGGAAAAGGGAGCAGTTTGCAAACATTTGTTCTAAACCAAATCTTACCCTATGCAGCTGAGGGAAATGCATTGGTACCGGCTTTATCTCGTCCTTGACTGAGCTGGGACTCAGTGTAAGCATGTGAGGGTCAAGGCTGAATCTCCAGATAGAATATGAGATCCAAGTCAGGAACTACACATGGAGGCTCAGCCTTTGCGAGGCAGAGCTAGGAGAAGCAGAATTAGAGGCCAGTCTGGGATACATGAGATCCTATCTTGCCCACTGCCACCGAGGGAGAAGAAGAAGGAGGAGGAGGAGAAGGAGAAGGAGAAGGAGAAGAAGAGGAGGAGAAAGAGAAAGAGGAAGAAAAAGAAAAAAGAGGAAGAATAAGAGGAAGAAAAAGAGGAAGAAGAAAAAGAAAAGAAGAAGAGAAAGGAAGAAAAGAAAAGAAAAAGAAAAGAAAAGAAAGTGCAAAGGTTCAGATTTTCTCTTTCATTATCTTAAAAGATTTATTGCTTGTGATTTTGAGATAGGGTCTCATGTAACCTTACTCTGGCCCTCTCTGGGCTTGCTGCCAAGCCTGCCCTGGAACTCCAGCTCCTCATGCCTCTAAGCCCCGGGGCTGGGGTAACAGGAACACACTATCCAGGCCAGCCCAGACCTCCCTGTTCAGATGGTTCCACCAGTGCTTGCCCACCTGGATTTTCTCTGAGTCCACAGGTTGAGTGCTGTGCCGTATCTGTGCAAACACTAAGCTGCCACAGTGCTCTGGCTCACTGAAGGCAGGAATCCCTTCTGATTCATTTTCCTAGCACCTTGATACCAGCTCCATAGATAGTTCTCAGTAAGTGTTTGTTGGGTAAGCACATCTCTTAGGTGAAATAGATATTTTACTTCTGGTGCATTTTCAGAAGTGATAGAACACAATAAAATCTTTGAAGTATTTAGCATGCAAACACCTTCATGATGGAGCAGGTGGGAGATCCCAACTACTTGGAAGGCCCCTCAGCAGTAAGACTGAGTTGAAGGACAGTTTGGGCTATAGAGAGGCCAGGCCTTAGCCACTTAGAGAGCACCTGTCTCAAATGAAGAGCCATCTGGGATCTAGCCTGTGAAGAGGAAGGCACTGCAGACTTGGGCTCTCCAACTCCAGGCCTCAGGCCCCACCCCATGGTGCCTGCCTGGGCACCAGCTTGGTCAGCATAGGATCTTTATTCTATTTTTAAAGTTCGGCTCTGGTGCAAAGCTCCAAGAGGCAACAGAAGGGAAGTTTCCTGAAACCACAGGAATAGCTGAAGGTTGTCCCTGCTGCCAGTGGGCCTGCTTAGAGCAAGGGCCTCCGCTTGGCAGCAAGCTTCTTTTTCAATCATAGCACATTCTTTTTTTAAAAAAAGACTTATTTATTATATGTAAGCACACTGTAGCTGTCTTCAGACACTCCAGAATAGGGCATCAGATCTCATTACAGATGGTTGTGAGTCACCATGTGGTTGCTGGGATTTGAACTCAGGACCTTTAGGAAGAGCAGTCAGTGCTCTTACCCACTGAGCCATCTCTCTAGCCCCATGAAGTGTGTCTTAAATCAGACATTGGTTGGCTCCTTCCTCAAATGTTTGTGTTATTCCACCAATGCATCTCAGAGGCAGTACCACTGTGGACCGAAAACTTTGTGGCTGTGTTGGTATTTGCCTTTCTCCTTTGATAGTCTGAAGAGAAGGTTCCAGCACCATCAAAACTAGTTCATAGGGGTGAAGGCTCTAGGCAGGTGTTCGGTGAGTTGTATATGCATTGTCTTCAGCAATAGGGCCTTACCATCTTTTTGTTAAGAGTCACCAATAGCCTTGTCAATGGTTTGGGTTGTTTGGGGTTCTCATGGGACCCCCTTAGCCAACAACTCAGATAAATGTAACCCATTCCCGGTGCTGGAAGTCTTTCTTGATGATGGAAATGTCTGGTTGTGGCTGCTGTCTCCTTGTTACTTGGCAATTTCATTTAGATTGCCTTTATATAATGTATACTATGTTTGAGAAGGAAACGTCTATTCAGGTTTCCATGTGAGCCTTCAAATAGGCCTTAGTTTTAGCTGTCCCTCCTTCCCCTCTAGCTTCTCTCCCCCTCTGTTTGATCTTCCTGTTCCAGTTCCCCCAAGCCCCTGCCCAATTATAATTGTTCTGTTTCTTTCCCCTTCCTAGGGAGATCCTTCCCTCCCTGGGTTCCTCTCTTCCCACCTAACCACTGTGACTCTATTGAGTGTAGCTTGCTTATCAATGGCTTAACAGCATCTACACAGAACCAGATATACACCATATACATCTCTCTGGGTGTGGGATAGTTTACTCGACATCCTTTAGTCCCATCCATTTACCTGAAAATTTTCATTTTTAAAAAAATCCTTTGCCAGGCGGTGGTGGCATATGCCTTTAATCCCAGCACTTGGGAGGCAGAGGCAGGCAGATTTCTGAGTTTGAGGCCAGCCTGGTCTACAGAGTGAGTTCCAGGACAGCCAGAGCTATACAAAGAAACCCTGTCTTGAAAAACCAAAAAAAAAAAAAAAAAAAAAAAAAAAAAATCTGTTAAAAAAAAAACTTTTAAAAATAAATTCTTTGTGCACTTCACATCATGTACCCCAATCCCATTCATCTCCCTGTCCCCTCGTATCTGCCCTCAGTCCTTGCAATCTCCCCCTCAAAAGAATATAAGATCCAATAACAGGAACAACAGCGCCCCCTTGTCTTGAAAACTGCAGGGTGTCCCACAGTATACCCTTTCATCCACACTTCATTTGTAGATGTTCAGTGCAATGAGTTATTGGTCTGCTTCGAGGCCTCTGGCTCCTGCTCCATTGTCAGTACTGGAAGGTCACTGGGACTCCTCTCAGATATCCTGTTGTTGCCCTGTGTCGTGGAGATCCTGCAGCCTTGCCCCTTCACATGCTCCAGCAGATCATAGATGATACGTAGATCATAGATTATACGTAGATTATTGGGGTGGGCCAACTCAAAACCAAGGATCTAGGCCTGGGACGTAGCTAAATTGGTCAGCCTGCCAGCTCTCCTGAACCTGCAACCCCAGGGCAAGCTCTCCAGCACTGCCCTGGCTAGCTCACCCAGTACCAAAGCTGGCAAGGGGCTTTGCTGTCAGGTCTCCTGCAGGGGCGTCCTTGGGGTCCTCTCCTATGCTTTCACCACCAGGGTTATCCCTACCGTGCTGTCCAAGTGAAGTGTAGGGTCCGGTCTCCCTGGAAGGACAGGGCCAGCTCTCCTGCTCTGATGACCTCAGAGCCAGCTCTAGCACCTACCACAGGTGATGATGGGTGTGGGAGCATCTCTCTCTCCCCCACTGTAGGCAGACAAGAGGCAGGTCCATCTCTCCTGTGCTCACGCTCTCAGGGGAAGCTCACCCATTCCCCACCATCACGGTCAGTTCTACTGTGCTGCCCAGGCTAGGGCTGGGGTCATCTCTTCCCAGTATGGTTGCCAGCGTAAGGAAAAGCAGGGTCAGTTCAGCACAGTGACTCAGAAGGCAGCCCAGACCAGGGACATCTTCATAGCCTTTGGAAGTAACATGGGCCTGGGACATCAACACAGACCCCCAAAACCATGACATGGCCTGTCCAATCACATTATGGCAGTGGAAGGCCTGTGACTGGACAGGGAAAAGGGAGGTGGAGCTAAGAGTTGAGGTGAGAGGAGCTCTCAGAGTAGGAAGAGGAAGGAAGATAGCTGCTGACAAGTAACCACGAGGCCTTTTCCAACTACAAGTTGCTATGATTTCAAAAGGTTAGAAATATTGGGATAAAGTTCTTATCATTATCAATTGGCTCCGAAATTATTGTATTGACATCTTGTAAATTTTGATATTATTGATACATAAATCTGAGACAAGGTAGCGGGGTGAAAAGACCAGAGCACTCAGCAGTGGGTAAAATGTTTTCAGTTAGAATTCCAAAAAAAAAGTAAGACGATATTCTGTTTAAGTTAGATCGATTTATTTTCTTGATTTCCCTCTTTGTCCTGCATGCACTGTTAGCGCAAAAGCTGACGCTGAGCTCCACCTGCCTGAGGCGGGCAGGGGCAGTAGGCACACAGTAGGCACACACACAGTCACTCCTCATCGGTGGCCTGGGAATCCAGACCTTCAGAACACTGCTAGCGACCTACGCGGCGCTTGTGGAAAGATATGCCAAATATCCTGTTTAATGTAAACAAGGCAGGAGGCCAACAGAGTATCGGTGACAGGATTTTACAGGGCCCAGAAGAGGGTTATCTAAGTGTTATGATGACATGCATATTTTGCTTTATTGTTCAACCCGAAATGTAAAATTACCGTAGTTTGTGGGTTTGGCATTTCACCATAACTTCTTCTGTTACACGGTAAACTTCATAATTAAATGGTAACTATATAGTAATGTAATAATTTATGGAGACATTACCATGAAAAGTATGAAGTAATTCTATAATTTGTGCCCTGTAAAATTAAATGTAACAATCTTTACACTAGCAACAGTGTAAGCAAGCTATAAGGATTTTGGTCCTTTTATAGATATATATATATATACACATATACACACACATTTATATACACACATGTACACACAATAATATACAATTAGGCCAAAAAGCTATGAACCCACTCACAGCTTCATATTGCACAGATATGTTATGAGAACATTACACACTTATGTGAGCACAACAATAGAGACTGGCGAAGACAAATCTGATTTTGTCAAGTGAAAAATGGCTCCTTACTGAAAATAAACCAAAGACTACATTGTTAGAAAGTAAAAAGAAAATGTGCATGCTGACTTCCTATTTATTCAAACACGAAGCAGGCTGGGACTCAGTTTGGAACTCAGCATGGCAACCACTTGCCTTTTCGCCCAACACAGTCTATGGAAATCCTGGAATCTCTGAGACTGTGAGAAAAACCTTAGATGTGGCTCATGGTTTCTTTAAATCAACTCAAACTCAGTTCCATGACTTGTGCTGACTCTGGGTCTGAATTAAATATGAAAAAGAAATAGAAGAGGAACAGGCTAATCCTGGCTGGCGGCAGGGCAGGGTCATCATGACGACGTAGGAGAAGCGTGTCCTCAGGAGCAGCAGCACAGAGGTAAAGCTTGGCCGAGCTCATCATGTGGGGTACCACAGGTCCGGCCGTGAGGTGAAGGGCGGGGTTTTTGGTCTGGAGCTCACCCCACTGGGACCCACAGAGCACTAGGAGAGCATTAAGAAACACCCGATTCCTCTCAGTGCCTTATCTCAAATACACCATCAAAGCTGACGGTAGCAACATCTGAAGATGGAGGAGCTGCGGGGATTCTTGCAGAAACTAGTCAATAAATACAACAAAGGGAACCACTGCTCATTGCGCAGAGCCACGGAAGGAAGGCCACGCAGGGGACTGCTGCCTCCCGCTCTGGTTCTCTGTCTGTCTGTCCGTCTTAACGGAGTTCTTGAAGGAACAGAGAAAGACTCGAATCTTGTTAGAAACATGGAGTGGTTTTGTTATTTTAACAATGATGAACGTTCCGGAATGGAGGCTATTCTTCATCTTCTGGTATTTTGTTCCTAAGTAGCAAAACTGAGCTATAAAACGAATCTGAAACACTAGGAAAACAGACTGAGCAACGTGTCAAACATGCTCCAAGCTGTACAGCCCCAGCTGGTGACTGCCTTCTGATTGTCCCCATCAGTAATGGCTGGGAAAGTGCAGCTGTTTTAACACTTCAATAAGGATGAGGACATGAGCTCCAGAACCATAGCTGAGTGACTGCCATCAGTCACATAAAGACTAGACAGACAAGGGGACAAGGTGTCCACGTGTCCTGCAGCTATACCCTGCACCTTGGCTAACCAAGACATCCCTGTATCCGTACTACTCAAACACACACACACACACACACACACACACACACACACGCACGCACGCATGCACGCACACTCTGTTTCCTTAAATCCTTTAAGGAGTAAACTGAACATGAAGAGACTTAAAAACAATCTCTTTAGAATCACTTAAGACAAAGACTGAACCTAATAAAGAGAACCGTGACTGCTGAGAGGCCCTGGGCACGCCCGATCCTGCTAACACTGCCACGCACTTCAGAACGGAAGTCAATCGTAAAGCAATTTCATAAAGCAATTTTCAGAGAGGAAATGGAGGGGTGGGGTCTCAGCCCAGCATCTGTTAATTAGCTTAAAATATAGTATTTTAGCAAACACTGCCAATGACAAGCGTAAACCCAATGCTGTTGCAAAAATGACAGCTTTAACTAAACTGGGAGCCACGCAGGAAAATCAACCACGAATATGGCTGTGTGCACAAAAGAGTAAAAGAACATTTCTTTAAAAATATATATAATATATTAAGAATTTCTTTATCATATTAAATTGTTATTCTTACAAAAGCTGAAGGAGTTGATGCTGCTCTGCATGCAGATTCTCCTTCAGATTCTTTTGATGTTCCTCAACGATTTTTTTCATTTAGTTTTCCTAAATATTTTTGTATGATAAGAATCTTAACCTTAAAAAGTTATAAAATTAGTGATTTTTTTTTGCTGCTTATTAATACAAAAGAATATAAGCATTTGAGTCCCAGAGAATGTCAGAATGCTTTGCTGCCTAAAAGGATATTAAAAGAACAGAAACATCAGCCAAGTCCTGACATCACAAGTTTTGCAGTCTCTCAGTCACTGCAGACTCACTCGATCTCCTCAAGTTTGATTGTTTCCTGGGCTTGAACAACGTGCAGTCAGACAGGGGATTATGGCAGAGCGAGTGGGAGCAACATCAGGTCTCGCGGAGAGCAGTCACGCAGCGGATTCCTATCATTCTGTGCGGTTGACTCGATACTTCATTTACAAGGCTTTTTACCCTCTCGTGGCTGAGTGGAGGAAACGTCCAGTGACCCGGGTCCTTCCTTCACGGCGTGGCCGAAGCGTGGTACTTAACGAAAGCAATGGCTGCCAGCTCCTTACAGAACTCCTCGAGCACGATCACGCCCTCCAGCAGCGTGATGTGGTCAACGCTGGAGAAAGCAGACAGACAATCAGAATAACGGTGCAACCCTGAGACGGGAGGAATTTACAGGTAAAGGTTACAAAACTCGGACTCACATGGGGCCTTCGGGCTCCAAGCCAAGCAGCCGCTTTCGGACTAGGAGAAGCTTGGGGGTGAAGTCTTGAATGCGCTGAATTCGAACCATCAGGTCGCCAACAACCTACATGGAAGTGAGGAATTCAGCTCCACAGGGGCTCTTTCTGAGATACCGTCCTTCCCAGTCATGGGATCCATGACCAACCAACTTCTATTTAATCTTCAAAGTTAAATGTCAGGGCTGGGGAGGTGGCTCTGTGGGAGCCAGGCTTGCAGTGCCAGCACGAGGAAGGCCTGAGCTCGGATCCCAGCACCCACATGATGCTGGGAACCGTGGTGTGTACCTGCAACCCCGGCAGCGGTGGTGGGGTGGGACAAGCCCCGGGGCTCACTGCCAGCTTCCCTAGCTGAAAGGGTGAGCTGTGGGCTCAGCAAAAGCCTCGCCTCAAATGCTGGAGTGAACAAGGAAGACTTCAACATCTAGCCTACACAGGAGCACACCTGGCCAAACAACCGATTACACACACAGGCACATATGCATACATGCATATATGTGCACTATATACATAAAACAAAGTTTTAGATTTACTTACTTTATTCATATGAGTGTTTTGCCTACATGTATGTATGTGTACCACATGTATGCATGGCGCCTATGGAGTTGGGAAAGTACTGGATCTCCTGGGACTGGAGTTAAGGATGACTGTGAGTCACTGTGTGGGTGCTGGGAACTAAACCTGGGTCCTTTGCAAAAGCAAGTGCTCTTAACCCCGAGGCATCTCTCTGGCCCATGTTTTAGTGACATCAGTGAATTCCTGTCGTTCTAGAATGGTTCAGAATGCACAGTAACTATCTACAAGCAGTGGCTATGTCCGACTTTACACTAACTACATACAATGCGATGAGGATGCTGATGATTGATCCCAGAGAACAGAACGTCGGTGAACTCACCCTGACAATCACAGAGAAGAGAGACCTACAGCCAGAGGCCAGGTTCACGTAGGGATCCAGAAGGTACTCGTGTGTGTGCGGATGAGGGAACAGGGAGAGTCTGGACAACACCGAGGTCACCTGCAGGTTCACATCGTACGGCTGTGAGGGAGAAGAGCAGAAGCGTTCATGTCCTGTGTTTCGGGGAGGGAAGATGCCATCGCCCCACCATGGTGCTGAGACTTCAAGCAGAGAGCAGGCATGGGCATCCAGAGACAGCTCCCTACGGCTCACTATCACAGCCCACCAGGGTGTCAGGCACAGCTCTGACTAGGAACCACAGAGAACACACTGAACCCAAAATTCTAACAAAGAAGTATCTGGACTTTCAACATAACTTTCCGTAACTCAACATATGGATGTGGCTCGTTAAGACACCTCGAGTGTGTGTGTAGGATCACAAGAGTCGGTACCTTAGCTGCTTGCTCACGGGTGCCTGCTGGTCCTAGGAGCCAGCACTAGAGGGCAGTGCTGCTCAGAACATCTCATGGAGTCACTCACCTAAGCTTAAAAGTAACTGCCCAGAGGAGACAGGCAAGGCAGCCGGGGACAGCAAAAGTGATTCAGGACCAAGTTCAGAAGCACAGTGGACTACTCTACTCTGTTTCCATGCCCTGACACAGTGGAAACCAGGAGGACAGCCGGGCACACTGCCGGAGACAGCAGATGGACATTAGACATGCTCACTCCCATATTCTGTTACAAGGTGCCCAAAACAAAACTTCTGGCTCTAAGTTCAACTGTTGGCTTCCTTACCATGAACTCATACATACAAGGCTTTTTTCTGAGAAGAGAAACTACCTTCAAGTTATCCCTTTTCAAAATCTTGCCTTAAACAAGACAAGGGAAAAGAGATCTAAAGTTCCAAAAAATGGAGAGTTTAAAAGTATATTTTCCTACTTGTAAGTATTGGCGACAGAATACAACCCCCCCACACACAGACAGACACTGACACCCCCCACTCCCCCACCACACACACCACACACACAGACACATACACATACCACACACACAGACACACACAGAGACACACACAAACATACATCTCCTTCTTCAAGTGCCAGCCCATTGGCTGTAGGCCTGTAGATGACCAATGCAGAGTCAGTCATCTATCAGAAAGACTAAGAACAGCCAAGACTACACCATGGGGTCAAACACAATAGTATGAAAATCAGGATCTTCCCATGTATTACCTGATCAAGAATTCTTCCCATTCTGTCAAATAAAACTTTCAAAAAATGTCCTTCAAAGAAGGCAGCTTCCAAGTCACACTTCTCCAGTGGTTTGGGGGCTCCAGGCCACTCCCACCGTAAGCAGATGGCACAGTAGTCTCTGAACTATGAGGAAAGCATTTGATCATTAAAGAGCAGCAGAGGAACAAGCCAAGAAGCAGCAGACCGGCCTCAGATGCGCCTGAGGCGTCAGAGCCAGGCAGGAGCTTCACACTGAGCCCATGGAGGCTGGTGGGGAAGGGGCGTGTCTGACAGAGGAGCCGCCCCTTCAGGACTGCTGTGCTCCTGGATTGACTGGTTCAGTCATCAAGGCAGACTTGGAGAACATCTGGTTCAGAGTCGAAGTCTCATCTAAGGTGTTACACGTAACGTCACATGTAAAGGGTGGATGGTGTCTGCTACCAAGCAAGCTTGCTGCTCTTAGAACACAGAGAGTGGGCATGTCACTGTGAACAGCAGGGACACTGCTCTCCAAAGGGGAGGTCCACGGGCCAGCGCTGATCCTCAGAGTCTTGTGACCATGAGCAGTGGTAAGAGTGGAAAAGGGAGAGTTAGGTCTTACAGGCCTCATAGCGTGACCAAGCAGTTTCATACCGGCCAGGTCTAACACTGCAATAACTGCAAGTCCTCTCTGTTTTCATTTTTCTAGTAAATCATCATTCATTGTATTTAATGAACTGTTAGCATATGACAGACTGAAAATAAAAACTAGTCCTTGAGAGAACCCTGTGTGGTAGGATGTATGTGTGGTCCTGGCACCTGGGGGACGGACACAAGAGCTCGAGGCCACGAGCAGACTGAAGGCGGCCTGAGAACCGGAGACCTCGAACCATCAAGGGTGGATGAATGAACAGACAAGCGGTGCCTGCAGACTCACGTCTCATTTCTCAGGTGTACCTACACCTTTCTCTGGAGTCAGGGTTGCTGGCCACTGGGCAGGGTAGTGTATGTGGAGGGGCTGACACATGTGTGTGCATTTACACCCCCACACTCCCAAGTCTGTCAGCCGTGTCACTTACCTGCCTGTGAGCGTCTCGGAGGTAGGTGTCATAGCCGGTGCCCTCGACGTGGTAGGAGGACTTTGCTTCATCTGGCACTAGACAGAGGAAACTGAGGGGAAGGGCTGTGATGAGCACAGGCGGCACCTTGCACATCATGAGAGAAGTTACACGCAAGCGTAGCTGGTAACATGTGCAATGGCGACTTGAAAATTCAAAGTACCCGGCAAGCTTTGATAAAGGGCAGCTGTGCCCTCAGATTATTAAGTTAAGGCTTTATTAAAAAATAACTAATTCTGTCTCTAACACAGACAAACCTAAAAAGACTTAATTTTTGAATTGTGGCACAATGGATTGCTTTATTTATACATCTTAAAAACTGGATTTAAGTAACTGAACTTGAGATTTTTTTTATGGACAATAATCTCACATTTGAGGCTAGTGCCATTTTTTTTCATGTCACTAGAACCAGGCAATGACAGAGTTTAAAGCAAAGACACGAGAAAACTGTCATGAAAAGACACTTTAAAAAAACGTAAAAACAGACTGAGAAATGAGCAGTTTGCCATGTTTCTCTAGCCCTGAGCTACGCGGCGGTGTCACCGAGAGCCATCGAGCCCTTCCTTTTGCCTCAGTTACTTTTCCCTTCTTCGGTCGTTGTGCGGGCTGACCTCAGAAGCTTCCTGTGGAGACTACCCGTGCTCTGAACAGAAATTACTTCTCTATGAGTACTGTCTTTTCTCCTGGTAACAACTGTTGTCCCCAGCTCCATAACCTAAGGGCACAGCAGCGGCCCGGAACATGTGACCCATTCAAGCCAATCACAGAGCGGCTCACCTGTTGACGACTTTATGCACTTCCGTCTTGCCATCGTTTTGGGGATGGTCTGGGCTGGTGCGGGGTGAGCAGACCCACCCTTGGCTTGGCAGAGTGTTATCTGGTGAAATGTCAGTAAATAATGGATCTTCCTCCAGATCTCTAAGTTTAATTTAATGATGTATAAAAAACAACATTTATTATGATATTTTCTAAACCAAAAGATTCTCTGCTAGTTTCTGAGATACATCATTTTTCTAATACAAAGAAATAAGGACTAATGTATTTAATACGCAAATTACCGCTTTATACAAACAATCTCAAGGGTTCACTATTACTTTAGTTAAAGCTCAAAGAATATTTAGTGCCTGCCATTTACGGGGTGGTGGGCAGCCTGCTGGAGGCATTGTTTAGTGCACTGTGGAGACCCCGAGTCCTGGCCGGGGAGGCGTCACCCACAGAGCAGACACTTACACAGCTCCTGCTATCAGCCCATTCTCCACCACGTCCTTGTCTTCCGGGCATAAAGGTTTGTACTCTGTGTAGTTTCTTTCCTCGAGATTCCTTAGGACCAAGTTGTACAGGATGTGCTCGTTGGGTTTCTGTAGGAGATGCTCAAACATCCTCAGAGTCATTATGCTGATCTGAAACCAAGTGGACAGAAGCAGAGGGACACCTTCAGGTCAGGTGCCCTTCGCACGTCAGACCGTTGGGTGTCAGGGCCACATAAGAGGTCCATTTCAACGGTCACAAGCAGAGGCCAGTGAGGCGGTTCTCTGGGTAACGGTATCTGACACCAAGCCTGATTACCCGAGTTCAATCCTGGGGACACACATGGTGGATGAGGAAATCTGACCTCTCCATGTTCACTCACACGTGCCCCTCCCCTCCCCAGCACCTACCCCTCCCTAGCACCCCCTCCTCCTCAGTACCTACCCCTCCCCAGCACCCCTCTCCTCACTGGCACCCCAACCCTTGCCATCACAAAATAAATCACGAGAACATTAAAAACCAACATTTCAAAGCATCTAAGTCCAGCACAGTTGAACATGGCTTACCTCATCGGATATGTGATCGCAATGCTCGATCAGCCTGTGTCTCAGAGGATGCCTGCTAATTTCTGACAGAGTTTCTGGCTCCCTCTGGTCTCCGAGGATGAAGACCACCATTTCCTGCAGCAGGACGTCCGAGGTCACTTGCCGAACGATGCGGTGCAGCAAGGCCGTTGATGTCAGAATCCCCATCTCGGAGCTGGGAGGAGCAGAGAGGGGGCGGGGTCAGTGGGCAGAAAAGACACATGGCGGCTAGCTCTGCCAGGTGAGGGGGCACTCACGTCTGCATCAGCTGGGGCCCCATGACACCAGCGAAGAACCGTTCATGGATGGCTTTGGCAAGAGCAACGGCAGCAGTCTAGAACGGGAGCATCAGTAAATCGACTTGGCCTAAAGACAATCATCTCACTAGACGGCAGTGCCGCGTGGAGCTGGGAACCCGCTGGGTCCTATGCAAGGGGAACCACCCCACTCCCCTCAAAACTAAGAACGGAGGCGGGGAGGGGGAGATCTCAATAAGGTAACATCTCTCCAAAGCGGAGAATCAGAGTGTTTATAGCACTGCGTCGTGGAACACTCAAGGCACAATTAAGATACTTTGGGGACAGTGATTCAAGTTTTACTTAATAAACACAAGAACTATCAATAAACAATGAAGAATTTAAACCTTCTGTGCCTCCTTGATGAGCTGATCACAGTAATCAAACCAGGAAAGAAACGAAATTAAGGCCCGCTTCCCCGGGAATGCTGACGCGTCTTCTTTATGGCTGTAGGAGTCCAACCTGCAGGATACAGGGAACAACCTGAGGCCAGGCAGGCATGGGCACAGGGAGAGGAGGCGTCTGAACGAGCTCATTCAATACACAGAGCAGCTGGGTACCAATCAGAAGATACTGATAGAAGACACGGATGAGAGGCGTCCCTTCAAACAAAAGCCATAAATCAGTTCACTTCTGCAGTGGGAGGAAGCTAATGCAGAGGCCATCCAGACCGCAGGGTCTTGGCCAAGGTGCCGGTCGTGAGACAGCCAAGGAGCAGGAAGGGAATGGACGGTCTACCGAGGCAGGCTCCCTCTGCCCCGGCCCGCCCCGTGCTCAGACCTGAGCAAGTGCAGCTGCCTGCGGGCCGGGAGCGAGACACAGCGTGGCAATCTTCAGAGAAAGTGGCAAGGGGCAAATAGATTAAAATATCAGGCCGTCATCAATTGGACTCAATGGGTTTAAAACAAAAGGGGCTACTGAGCGGGCAGGGGATGGAGGCGGGCGGGGGATGGAGGCGGGGGCTTCTCAGAGGAGGTGGGAGAGGTGTGACTATGACCAGAAGACAATAGGAAAGTCTCAAAAAAGTCATATAAATATTTAATTTTTAAAAACAAAGAAAATATTAGGCTGCTGATAGGTGGCAAGTTTGTGCATAGTTAATGTTGCTTTTATTTTAGAATAATTTGTAAATGTTATACAAAATTCATATTCTCTTAGGGATTTTTACTTCTAGTATGTGCAATGTGTGTATGTGTGTATAGAAATGTGAATGTTTGGAAATGTGTGGTGTGCGATGTGTGTATTGAAATGTGCGTGTGACTGTGTAAAAATGTGTGTACATGTGTGACTGTGTATGGAAATGAGAACATGTGTGTGTGTATAAATGTACATGTGTGTTTGCATGTGCGTGTGCATGCATGTGTAGGATGTGTGAGTGCAGGCTCCCACAGAGGCTAGAAGACTGGGTCTCTGGATCCCTGAGGGCTGTGAGCTGCCCTGTGGGTGCTGGGAACCAAACTCTGGCCTTCTGCAAGAACAGTGTGCTCTCTGATCCACAAGTCGCCTCTCTAGGCCAAAAGCCCTATTTTCTATTAAGAACAAAGTGAGTGAGTCTGAGAAGCAGAACAGAGGGACACAGGAGAGTCCAGAGCACAGCCACAGGACGCCTCAGCCCGCTCTGGAGCAAGGACAGTCTCTCCTGGGTAAGCAACACCTGAGGCAAAGGCAAATGCACCTGAGCCTCAGGGCCAGCCTGATCTACAAAGCAGGTCCCAGGCCAGCCAAGGAGACAGAGCCAAGTCTTCTGTTGTTAACAAAATGAGCAGTTATTGGTCTTAACATAAATCCCACAATGGGCAAAATAAAAGGAGCTGGACTCTGTAATCCTGGGCTGTTTCCACAGTATTCTGTCACCACTAAGTGAATGAATATGGGACTATCTCACTCATTGATCCCTGGTAGTGCTGCTACATTTTCAAAACTAAACAGTCTTGTCACTGGAAAGAAGAAGTGGACTTTGAGATGCAGGCCCAGCATCTGAAGCCACCCCCTCCAGGAACACAGAGCGAACAGCGCTTACCCCCAGTTAACTGCCTCCACGGTTTCAATGTCTAAGGGATCCACTGACTGAGGTAGGGCCTTGTACAGGGAGGTGAGTCTGCCAGTCAGAAGCTCGCACAAGCAGGTACTCTGAGCGAGGCACTTGGCAGCCGCCGGCTCCGGCAGACTCACCAAGAGCATCAAGCCCTCGCACGCTTTCACAGCTATCCGGCCATCCTGAGAAAGAACGCACACATTACTTTTGGAATTCAGCATGAAACGATTCAGTGTTTTTCATTAAAGGAAGAATAAATACATATTATTACAATCACATGGGGGAGGTAGGAAACTGACTCACAGGGCTTCTTGTCAGGTTTAACAAAGAATTCACTAAGTTGTAGTCCTGGTTTGGCCGGATGGCAGAGGCCTCTGGCAGTGAGGTGACATTGAGGTCATCCAGACTTGCAGACAGGTCATCCACCTGCTGAGGGGGCTCATCCTCCGACTCAGCGTGCTCCACCCCAGGGGCACCCGACAACTCCTGCGGCTGGTGGCACTGGCTGACGTCTCCTGACGCGGGGTCCTGACCTTTTGGGCCATCCTCTGAGATGACACTCAGAGCTCCTCTGGATGTGAGGGACTTGGATTTGTTCTGCAAAGAAGTGTGAGTCTGTGAGGATCATGTTCAGAACAGAAATCATGCTACACAGCTACAAATAAACAAAGCCCAGCAATCATGGGGATGGCTTCCCTTCTCCCTGTCTTCCTGTCTGTGCTGGGAACCATGGCCTGGGCCTCACTCAGCTAGACTAGCTCTCTGTCTGCCTCTGAGCCTCATCTCTGGTGCTAATAGACTGAGGGAGGGCGCTGGGTAGCCACGGTGCTGGATACTGAGTGCGAGGCCTCACACATGCTTGGCAAATGCTGTACCACAGAGCTACACTTTCAATTTTTCTTTTGAGATAGGGCCTTATTTAGTCGCTCAGGTTAACCCTGAACTTATCTTGTAGTCCAGGCAATCCTCCTGCCTCAGCCTTCTAAGTAGCAGCTGTAACAGACCTGTGCCACCAGGCCCAGCTTTGATTTTTCTATGATTAGTGTTCCCCATGCCTAATGGAAGTGGTGCTAAGTGTTACATGAAAGGAAAACATACAGACTTAAGCCTCCTTTGAGATGTGACGTCACAGTCACACGGAAGTTACCGACCCTCCACCACTAAGCAAATGAGTTTTACACTGACCAGGCAATGACGATTTTAGTGATTAGTGATAGTAGTCAAAGTTCAATTTGACTTCTGGCAGTTACTGTTACTACAGATTCATCACCTCCATGTTAATCCTGCTAGGGTCATGGAGGAGAGCCCAAAACTGAAAAGTTCAAAGGCCGACAGCATTAGACTTGAGGTTTTCACAAAAGCCTCAATTTTCTTCAGTTTGTCAGAACTTTTTCGGAGGATTTTTTTCCTTTACCTCTGCATGGGAAAACACAAGAAACTATCCCGAGGATGTTTTTATCTGTGTGTGAGGATACAGTGTGCTTGCCTGATCCTCACAGCCAAACACAAAGAGGTTCTTAACTGGAGCAAATCATTAGCTTCCTATTTGACATGAGAACAGAAATCAAACTATTTCACAAGATAACGCTCAGCCTGTCCACAGGGCTCACCAGGCTTAAGTCACTATGGAGGCACAGGAAAGGCCGACCCATTTGCAAGTCTACTCCCCTAACACAGTTGTTAGAAACCCTGCCTCTGCTGTATGGGTATCACCAGGCCGCCTCTGCTGTATGGGTATCACCAGGCCACCTCTGCTGTACGGGTATCACCAGGCCACCTCTGCTCATGGCACACACTTCAAACAACTCTACGTAGTGAACGACTTGCCAGTTTCCTACACCATCCACAGTACACCATGCTTTACAAAAGAGCAGCACTTGGGCCCATGCGACGGCTCAGAGTAAAGGCGTTTCCTGCCACACCGTATGATCTAAGTTTGCCTCACCAGGAGCCTCGGTAGAGCCAGCCAGCTCCCACAAGCTGTCCTCTGACCGCCACATGCACCACAGTGTATGCCTGCCACGTGTGGGCCAAACGCACAGTTTAATTAGGAAGAAAGCAAGTGCAGCAGCATTTTCCTCTCAGTTTCTAATTCTGTCAGAACTGCTGTGTCCAAGAAGACTGCTGAGGGAAGGCTGTTTGTTAGGCTGGTGTCTGCGATCTTCTGTGAGGCTGACAGGACGGACACCTGGGATGTGAACACGGAAGCAGAGCCAAGGAATCTTCAGTTAGAAAGCTCCTAGGTGATGAACTGTGGCCACATTGCTGTTTCCTCTTGAGGATGGATCTTGTTGGTGCAACGAATCTGTGCAGATAGCTCCTGACAGTGCGTCTGTGTAGATAACTTCTGAGCCTCTTAAGCCCAGACTTCTCTCCAAACTTCTCTCCATGTGGCAGTGGCATCTGACACCAGAGCTTACATCCACACACTCATAAGAGCATCCAGCAGGACAGCTCGAGGGTGGAGAACCGAAACACCATCATCCCTTCAAAGCAGGCTCCTCTGGGCTCCCGGCTTTTTCCTGCTTTGGCATCACTTCTCTGGACCCCACACATTCCAACGGCCTTTCCCTGTATCCTGCAGCACACCAAGCCTGGCGCAGCCACTGCAGACTGGGCCCAATCAGCTCTCAACCCCACTTCCCACTCCCCGACACGTCTCTCCCTAAAGGAACCCACTCTAAACGGCTGTCTGAAATGTCAGGTACCAAGGTCCAGATCTGACCACATAATAACAATCCCTGCTCAAAATTCATTGCTGGCTCCAAATGACATGAACACACATGAGGCATTCAGGGGCTTAGCCAGTCCTGGCCTGTCTGTCCGGACTCTTCACACACCCAACTTGTGCTCTTCCCTGCACACAACGGTTGCTCCTTCTGCTCATTCATTCCCACGTAAGCATCTCTCCAGGCTCATCTGGAAGATGGCCTTGTCCAGGAAGTCTTTCTTTCTGACGACCCCAGCAGGTATAATCTCTCCATCCTAAGGGCACCTCTCCAGTTTCTTTTGCATCCTTCTGATTCTCAGCTTGCCCTTCCTTATATCACCTGAACGCATGTCCTACTCTCTTCATCACAAGGGCAACAGCTGACTCACTCTCCCCCACATGCACTGTGCACAGCCAATGCCTGCAACGGCTGGTCACGGGAACAGATTTCAGGGGTGCAGCACTGGAGAGCGACAAGGCAGCAGTGCACAGCAACGGCAGTTACTGTCCATAGCAAAGTGAGAAAGCTCCGCCTCCCACAGGCCGTCAGTCAAGCTTAAGCTGCATCAGCTGTGAGAAGCTGTGGACACACAGTGACCGGTGAGGCAGAGTCGTGGACCACAGGGCACAAAGTGACCAACAGGAAGGAATCAAGAGGCACATTAGCAATCCTCTAGCTCAGAGGCTGTGATTACTTCAGTGAAGAATACTCATTCAGCGCTGTGTGCTCTCTGAATAAAACAGACACGTATTTCATGTGTAAATAGTTCTCTAGCTGTGTCACGGGCATCTCACAATTGACAACATACGAGCCCACAGATTTTCTGTTTCTGGTTGATGTAATCCACGAGACAAGTTTCAGAGATTTTCAGGTAAGTTTGGAGTTAAATCCATGTATCTAAACTACTAAGTGTCTAAGAAAACACTTAGGGAGAAGAAAAAAAAAAACTGAAAAGAAAATCCCAGCCAAGAGTAGTGGCCACACTTGTATTGTGAGCCTAAACCACACTGAGAATTGCAGGCCAGCCAGGGCTACCAAGTGAACTCCTGTCTCAAAAAAAGAGAAAAGCAGACAGGCACAGAGAAAGGCAGAAAGATCCCCCCAAACTAAAGGCCAGCCAGGTCCACACTGCAGTTCTAGGCCAGCCTGGACCCACCTAGTAAGAAGATCCTGTCTCAAAACACAAGCAAGGTAAAGAAATCTCACACACAGCTAAACTAACTTTTTCTTATAAAGAATAAAAGAACTACAATGCAGCCAAAGTAACATCTTTAGAAATGCACATTCTTGACTAACAGAAGCATTCTGATGCAAACCTAAAAAACAAGATAATGACAGCACCTGTTGACAGAACCGGAGACAGGCATTTCATGGCCAGCCTACTATGTACAAGATTAAAGTCTTGCAATTTTGCAGCTGAGCTGCCTGCTGACCTCCTGGAACATTGAAGACAGGACGCCAATTATTTACTCAATAACAGAAGAGAAACCAATATATTAGAATGAACATCAAACTCTGAGAAACACTAAAAACCTCACAATGCCCCAAAATGGTGGGCGCCCACAAACACTGCTGATGGAAGTCCTGACAGCAGAGCCATGTTTCTGAAAGTATTCCTCAATGATTTCACTGCTAAGAGGAAAGAGGGGCTGAGGCCTGGCTAAGCTGTCAGAACGCTCTCCTGCAAGCACAAAGGCTTCAGCTGAGAGTCTCAGCACCGTCTGTCCATCTGTCACAGTCACACAAGCTATTGTCCCTTAACTAGGGAGATGGACACAGGAAAGTCCCTGAGGCATGCTGGCCAGCCAGTCTATCCCAATCGCTGAATCCCAAGTTTGGTGAGAGACTCTGTCTCACACACACACACACACACACACACACACACACACACACACACACACACACACACGATATCTAGACATATATTTAAAAAAATTCTAAAAAGAGATTAAAGGAAAAAAGAAAGTGAACAAAAGCAGAAAGTAGACACTGTTTATTTTTCTTTCTTAAGCAGTATGCAACATTTAAAATATCAATTAATACAATGTCTTGATTATGGCTGTAAAAATAGTACAAAAATACTGCCATCATCCAAAAGGTAAAAAAAGCTGTTGACACCTTGAGATGATTCTGTTCAACTCACGCCCACTTCTATATCCACTGTCCTTCCCCTCCCCCTTCCTCAGCGGTGTCCTCCACCCTCTGAGCCTCCACCCTCTGAGCCTCCACCCTCTGAGCCTCCACCCTCTGAGCCTCCACCCTCTGAGCCTCCACCCTCTGAGCCTCGGATTGGTGTTCAGGCTGTCTCAGTCCTACCTATCTGGCCCAACTGCAGTCCTTGAAATTCTCCTCCCAGGGTGATTGTGGGTTGAAATAAACACTGATCTTAAATGAAAACTGCTTCTTGTTGGCATAACTTGCAAACCTGAACTGCTCCCGAGAGGACGTGATTTCACTTTCTATAATGAGCTGCAGATCAGAGGAGCACCACGTACCTCCAGGAAGAAGTTGACCAGGTAGGGATCCTGTTTCAGCTTCGCACACACAATGCAGAGAAACTGGATCTCTTCATTCTCCGTTGGGGTGGCAAGGACCTCACCACAGAGTCGAATTAATTTCTGTCAAAAAATTTTTTTTGGATTTAAAATTCTCTTTGTGATGTTATAAAGTATAGAATATTACAGAGAAATATAAATATGGTGAGATATAAGGAAAACCCAAACATCTGCAAATTTTCATGCTATGTTACAATAATTTTCTCCATTACTTTTACTCTTAGAAAAACAAAAAATTCCTTGTATACTGAATTCAATATACTTTTGATCTGAAGTCAGGGGAACGCATACCTGCACAGGCCTGTGTACGTTGATGTGTGGAAGCAGGGGCTGCCGGATTCTTCCCAGAAGCTTGGTGTAGAACACCAGAACCTGCTGCTTCATGCCTGGAGGACACTGGGCACAGGACAGACATAACATATGCAAATGTTCACAGCAGGATAGAGCATATCTGTAAGCACAGTCCCCCAAAGACAAAGCCACTGGCCAGTTAATGATTTTGCCAGAATAACATTTCCCATTAATATTCACAGCTGACCTTCTAGAAACACAATCATACACCTGAGACCGGAACATGACTGTGTGGTCACAGCCTCAGGTGATTACACACAACACAGTGACCATGTGGTTTTGAGGCTGGTATACACTTCAGGTCCCACCAGGCTGGGACAGGAGCCTATGAAAGCTGACTCCCTGCCAGACCGAGGGGAGAACAAGTTATAACTAACACACAGACATTAGTAAACAGGAACCCTACGGTATGGACTCCTTTAAGCTAAGTGCGGAGGTGTTTGCACTAGGAGAATCATAAAGACCATCTCTAGGAAGTTCTTAGAGCACGCCAGCTATTCCGCTGAAAAGCAGCCAGCCTGATGATCACTCTGGATTAAAAGCGCACAAGTCAGGCAAGTCGTATGCACTGTGATAAAGCAGTGATAAAACGGTCATGAGATGTGTACACCCAAGGAGCATCACAGAAACGCTATCTGCAAACAGCCTAAAGTATAATCTTCAGTACAATGACATTTTTAGGGTAACAACTACCTTATATTATTCAGATAAAATGTTAACGACATTTATAATCACTTCTATCAGAAATAAATTTACTAGCAGTACAATTACTACCATTTTGCTAAAACATTAAACTAATTGGATTTGGTGTTGTAAAATCCCTCACTGCAAAGATAGGGACAAGGGACATAAGTACTGCACTGACATAAGGGTACAGTTCCAGTTCTTAGGGGACAGGTTTACTCCTTAGAAAAGAGTGCACTTAACTCAAATGCACCTCAAAATAAACTGGGTATTATAGACTTTCTTAAAAAGGAATTGTCTTTAATACGATTTGCAACCATGTATCATTAAAATGTCCATCATTCCTTTTAGTGTTTTACTTTACAGAGACTCACAGAACCACTGAGTTTTGGAGCTGGAGGAGGGTTCTACAGTCACTTCCAACCCCAGTTCACACAATGCAGGTCATACCAGCATGTGGCTGTGCACTGGGTGGCACCCTGGGACCTGTGCACACTGTGGTGTCCACAGCACAAAACCAGCTGACGTTTCTCAGAACATGTTCTTGCCCTGGTGATAAGGATGCATGAATGTGACGCTTCTGTGGTGGAAAACACTATCTATAATAATATTAGATTTGCAAAGATTCTTTTCAAAATTCATTAGGCCTAAACTCTGCATGATGTCCACTGTGCCACCATGACTGCCAGAATATGCAACAATGTTCCCTTTTAGGACTGAACTGGACTGAACTTCTATCGAGTCTCCCAGAGCTCTTACCCTGTTGATTGTGTGTGGAGAGCTGTGCAGTACTGCACCTTAAAGATGGCGCCCGTTTCCGCCTTCTCCTGTGCCACAGAGAATGTTCTCTGTGGTAAATAACTCCTTATTTGATTGTGGCTGTTGATCTACGGTTGTTTCCGCATATGTGGACCTATCTGCTTGCGCCACGTGGCTCGCATGGGTTGGCTGCCTAGGGGCTTCTTAAGCTTTGCACGGGTGTTTCCCGGGGTCAGAAGTCAGAAGAAGTCAGAAGTTAGAAGATTGTTCAAGGGCTCCTGAATAAACTGCTCAAAGAAGAGTTCGTATGCTGTGTCTTCTCTTGCTGGTTGAGTCAGGCGCAACAATTGTGAGCAACTGGTACTTGTTTATCTTCACAAATGTTTGCCCTGGGATTCTATGCAGCTAAGTAGGAGTGTGGTCAGAGCACTGGCGAGCTCTGCTCTCTCTCTTTGTGGATGCTGTAGCTGCACGGGACACATCTCCCCTCCCTCCCCCCAATCTCCCGACTCTGCCACATGCCATTCCCATCTCCCTATCTGAACAGAGCACCTGGAGCTTTGCCTGTGTTACACTGTGGGTCAGGAACTTACGTCGGCTTTCCCTAAGGTGTACAATGTTTCCAAAATCTTGTGATGGAGCAGGTATTCCATGCATGGCCCTGTCTCTCCAGATTCCCGCTCATTTTCTTCTTGGACCAGTATGTCTAACATCTGTTCCAGGTGGGATGGGATGTTTGTGTCGGTCACTGGGGCTTTATCATCTAAACAACAGAAAAACTCATCAAATAAATACTCAAAAAAACCTTTTTAAACTTCCTATATACGACTTACATGACCCTCCTCTCCCCTCATTCCAACTCAACAGAAGAGTCTGAACCACACATGTGAGGTGTGCTCACAGTGTGGCTATCGCTGTTAGAAATTGTGATCTGTTTCCTAACACAGCTCGTCAGTGAATATTCACCCATTACCAGTTAGAAACTGTCCCTGAAAGACAAGCTCTAGTTTCTGTCTCCTCTTGCCCAGTGTTTAAACTCTCACCAATCCTGTGCCTTTGCACACACTTCTGCCTGCGATGCCTCCTGCTTCCTACTCAGGAGCTCAGACATTTAAAGTCAAAGTCAGACCCTGCTCGCTCTGACTCCCTTTCTCTCTATCCTCTCTCTATCCCAAGACTCTGCCTGACTCAGAGTACACCTGTCCATCACATAACTAATATGCACACCGACTTCTGCTACCAAATAGAAAAAGATCCTTAAACTCGAGAATGTGTGTTTCCTTAGAGCCCCAGAGAAGGGAGAAAAAAAAATCACAAAAGCTAATCATAATAGGTGAGCAGTCTCAAAAACTACCTTGTCGGGTGAGCTGCAATGTACTCAGTGCGTGCAGACTACACATTACACGTGAAGGGCCGCCCCAGCCTTAGTTACTTCTACACAGGATTCTTGTCTTTGAAACAAGAGTTACCCTCTGACCACATCAATTTGCCAATCCGTCCCTCCCATTTTTTCACTCAGCCAGTGTTGGAGCCAGTGTGTCTTATCTGCCTATTTACCACTGCGACTGCACAACCCTCAAAAAAGCAAGCTGTTAAACCTTAGCACACAGGGCATGTGAGGCCCACCTCAGCTCTTAGGAACAATGTCGGCACAGCAAGGAATGGCCATTGCTTATGTTTGTGGGAGCTTCAGCAGCAGATGACACAGGCAAAGGATACTATGTAGCCTAGAAGGGCCAAAGGATACATAGTTCCACCATCCTTAAGACACTCTACCTGTGTCCCCCATAAGGATACATAGTTCCACAATCCTTAAGACACTCTATCCATGGCCCCCATAAGGATACATAGTTCTATAATCCTTATGACACTCTACCTGTATCCCCCACATTTACCCTTTCTGCTCACTGATTGACACAGACCTGCCCATCCTGGCTGCCTCATTGCCACAGGCAACTGGCTCACACTCCTAGTTGAGCACTAGCTTCTCTTTCCTGCTAATGGCCATGCTCGCGAACAACCTTACTGGTGAACACTCTGACTCTGGTATCTGCCCGTTCCTCCCCTGGATTCTGTAAAACCTACTCACAATCCTTCTTTCCCTCCCTCCTTCTGTTCCTTTTTTAATGCTGGTGCTGGAACCTAGCATCTAACTTATACCAGGCAAGTGCTCTACCACTGAGATGTACCCCCATCACAAAACCTTACACTTTTTGAAATAATTAAAACATCTGGGGGATACTGGGGAGGTGGCTCAGTTAGTAAGATGCCTGGCAGCCAAGCATTCGGACCTGAGGTCAGATCCCTAACACCATGAGAACCAAGGTGCTGTGTCTGTGACCCCTCAGTTCTATGGGAGAAGAAGACGGGTAGGTCTCAGGAACTCACTGGCTAGTCAATCTAGTCAATCAGTTAGCTCCAATATGAGATGGTGTCTCAAAAAGTATGGTGGACAGAGCCAGCAAGATGGCTCTTGGCAAAGGTGCTCGTGTGCAAGCCTGATGACCTGAGTTCAATCCCCGGAGAGAACCAACTCCACATACATCAAAGCATGCTTATTCATATACATAACATGTACAGACATCCAGACACACACACATAGACATATGGACACACACACATACACAGACAAACACACACACATACACATACAGGAGAAAGGGAGCGGGAAGGAGGGAGGGAAGGCGGAAGGCAGAGAAGGAAGAAGGAAGAGAGGAAGGGAGGGAGGGAAGGAGGGAGGGAGGGAGGGAGGGAGGGAGGGAGGGAGATTTAATTTAAAAAGGTAGAGTGGCTTGAAGAGGACACCCAGTGTGGTCTTCCGTTCCGTTCCCCCCTCACACACACATACACACACTAAAGGAAGTTATAACCTACTTTGCGAAACATTTCCCTCTCAGGTCTCTCAGGTCTCTCTAAACTTAATCACAGATCATCTTTTCTCAAGCACTCACGAACGCCAGTGAGGGGCTGAGGGACGGATCAGGAGAGAGGAGTACCTGAGTGAGGGCCTCCCCAGAGGAACACAGCCAAAGGGCGTCGTGGTCTTCCCTAGCCTGAAGTAGCCATCTGTCCACCCTACACCCCCACCCACTGCCACCACCCCCTCATGCCTGCTTCATGTCCCTTCAACAATTATCTGACATACTGTGTGGTGTTCCCGCTTACTGGGTGCCTCCCCCATAAGCTTTATCGGGACAGGGCCCTGTGTGTGAGACTGACTACTCCATTACCCCGTGCCTAGAACAGAGGATGCTCAAATGCTACATTTTAAATGACCCTGAAAGATGACGAATCAAAGGTAAAACTGTTTAACATTGAAAATAAAACAACTGGAAATTCGTCTTGAAGCAGAACGTAGGCCCGGACGCTGCTTACCTGAGGTTTCTATGTAGTAATGGGTGATTGCCTTCCAGTGATAAACAAAATCTTCTTGTAACGGAAGAGACGGTGCAAGCTACACAAACACAAAAGACCAAACTTAGAGGGCGCCATCAAAGGCTCCTGCCAACCTTAGTATTACACTTGTTCATGGTGCAAGAGAAGCACCTAACAAAATAAAGGGGAAACTTGATTTTATGTCAAACATCAAATAAACCAAAATGAGTTGAATCCAAGAAAGCAGAGTGAATTATTAAAAAGAAAAGCACCTTTATCAATATTATTAAACCACAGCATTGACCTTTTCCCCTCTTCTCTGTTATCACATAGCTTCGAAAGTGACAAAACCAAACCCCCATTATTCTGCGACTGAGGTATCTGTAAAATAACTGATAACCAGAGGCCTTTGTACCTGGGACTCTGGAAGGTGAAAGGGTGAAGAGTAGTTGGCAATCGCTTATGCATCCATACCACAAGCACAGAGCACTGCCAGCGTCATAATCTGATTAAACTGCTCCCTACTTTCCACAGCATTCTGATGTAAATCTTTTCCTTTCTAAGCCTAGATCACGCAGTGATATTTTTAGCCAAATAACTACATGAACAAGACACTACACATTTAAATTCCGCAAAATGTGTCACACTGCAGGCTTTGAAATGCACTTCATAAGTTTTAAGTCCATAATTATAGCCCTCAGCCATCTTGCTGCAAAGTGGCCAGCACTGGAGGATTCCTGTTGAACGGAAGAAAGGTGGGCCTGGCCTCTCTTCCTCCAACTCTTTCCCTTGAAAGAGTGAGAATGGGAGCCAGGCAGCCTTGAGCTGACACCAACCTTTGTCAGAAAGTGCTGCACTGACCCACGGTAGTGTGCAGCTAGAGGTTTCTGTCCTGGGCACAATCATGTCACAGTCTGGCTGCATAAACTGCCATTTCATGTTCCTCCTGTAAGTGCCAAGAATGTTCAACCCCTGGATATTGTGACCAGATGTTGTCGCTTACAAAGCTCATGCTTGAGAATGCAAAAAATTTGAGTGTACACACACACACACACACACACACACACGTTTTTAAGTAAGTCCTTGGTTTTGTGTCCTGCCGCACTCACAGCTACCTATGGCTACAGTCAGGACTGCCAGATGAGCTGCTGCAGTCAGGTCTCTCTCAACTTCCACCTGTCCCATGTTGACCTTTGGCTTCCCAGCTAGTGACCTTGAGGTTGACAACTCTGTCAACACAATTTCTCAATTCTTGTGCAACCTACGGGTACAGTCACAGACATGTTAAGTGTCTCAATCCACAGGTACAATGTGCTTATGAAAAGAAAACGGGAACTGAAGGGTTTTGATCTGTCATTGGCTTCTTAAAGCCAATTCTTCCCACACTTGCCTATGTGCTCAGAACTTGAAGAAAATAGAAATGAACATTAGGTGCAGTTGTGAAAGACTTAACAGGTGGTTATGCTTTGGGAGGACTTAGCTTTATGGAGTTAAATTTACTAACAAATGGGACATACACAGGAGGAATTGATTCTTTCAAAGAAAGGAAGGTTTTAATGTAGCAACAATTTCTCCTTTTAGGTTGTTACACAGTATCCTTCCTCCTCCACCCCCCGCCCACCTCCCAATTACAACACAGTAGATCACCAGAGTTTCTGCTGTGTGTGTGTGTGTGTGTGTGCGCGCGCGCGCGCGCGCGCTTTCCTGCCATATAATACCATTAAATCCCAAGCAGGATGAAGACATTCCTTCAGTGCAGGAGGGAGACAGATGAACTATTCTGAATTGCTAATAACTCAGATGAATTACAATCCCATTCAAAGGAGAATTCTCTTACCCTTTGAGACTCCAGCAAACTTGCCTTTTTGCTAGCTCTTGCAAATTGCATAAAATCATTCATCCTCTGATAGAGATATATGAACCAGCAGCAGGAGACTATAATTTTTTAGTATTTGGAGATTAACTTCTCAAAACTCGCATGCCTGTAGCCACCTCAAATTGCCAGGCCTCCTATTTGCGATTTCCTGTTTGTCTGCCTTGGACTTCCTGTTCTCCTATCCCGAACCTTCTTCTCTCTAGGAAGTTTCCCCTTCTCCACTTTGAAGCACCTGCCACTCACAGGCCTCCTCCTAGCCTGGATGACAACTTTTACCACAGCTCAGCCGTCTCTCCCTTAGGCTGGGCAAGGCCGTCTTTTTCATCATGCAGACCCCCGTTTTTAACTCAGTGATGGAGCTGAGTCAGCACCAAATACCCATCCATGAAGACAAGAACGGCTACCACTGCCCAAGTCACACACACTCTTGGCAGAACTGAAGATCAAACCTAGGGCTTGACATAAGTAAACACTGCACCACCATCAGGCTACACCCCTGACACTCCTTTAACTTACATTGTAGCAGGGCCTCACATACACTGCAGGCAGGCCCTGGACTTGAGACTCTCTTGCCTCAGCTGCACACCCCACCATGTCCAACCTAAAACAGCGGTAATTTCACACCCCACCATGCCCAGCCTAAAACAGCGGTAATTTCTCGTGATAGGTTCCTGTTTTGCTCAAACTCCCATCAAAGTCCACCTGCTAGCCTTAGGGAACAATGCTTTTTGCTAGAAACCTGGATTCTGTCCAACATACACAAAAATACACAAAAGAACCTCCATCAACAATCTGGACAAAACATTCTAGCCATTATCTCTGCTCTAAACGTCTACAAAATGCACACTTTAAAAGACCTTTTAAAGTGCCTTTTCCTACCTCTAACTTATTTTATCTCTGTTTTGTTATTTGTTTCTGTTTGAGACAGGGTCTCTGGTAGTCCCAGCTGGCTTCAAACTTAGCTGGGGCCTTCAATTCCTGATCCTCTGGCTTCCGGTTCCTGAGGGCTGGGTTACAGGTGTGTAAACCACATCTGGCTGTCTTGCTTTGCTTTTTCCTCCCTCCCTCCCTCCCTTCCATTTATTCACTTTACACCCCACTCCCTGCCCCACTCCTGTCACTCCCTCCATCTTGCTTGTAGGACTAGGCTTAATGGTGGAGCCCACCCAGGCTTGCCTGGCTCTCAGTCAGGAAGGTCAGAGACAGGAGTGTGAGCCCTGACCCCCGCTGCCTCAACCTCCTTAACACCTCCCTATCTTTTCTGCCTCTCTCCTACCTAGTTCCAGTCTTACCTCTTAGAACCTTCTCCAACTACCCTTAAGATCTGCTCTCTTCCTCCTACAGCCCCCAACCCTTCCCCGCCCCCAGCCTGGCCACACCAATCTTTGAAGTATTGTCAACCACACAAAACTCTCCTATGCAGCTCATTTTAATCTCTGCAGCCATCCTGCTGAGCCACCTCAGAGGGACAGTGGCTGGACTGGACCCTGCTTGGTCTGACTCCAGGGCGGATCAACCCTGTGCATTCCTTACACTATGACCTCCCGCGTGTGCTCAGCCAGCTGGCACTGTGATCTAAGACGCAGACACACCGTGTTCCCTTAGTGCTTTCGTTCACTCTGGCTCCTAAAAGAAGGGGCTCGAGCCCGGCTTGAAAATCAAGTCCCAAGACAGAGCAGCTTTCAAGAATTGGTAGCCAGGGGGCAAAGTGCTAGAGAGAGGCAGAGGGTCAAGGCCAGGCTGGGCTACAGATGGGAGGCAGCTCAGAGGTAGAAGAAGGCGTGCCTAACAGACAGGAGGCCCGGGTTCAGTCCCAGTGTGGTAGATAGGGTGCGATGCTGATCCCAGTAACCATTGACTATGTTTTGAAAACACTGCATTCTGAAGGATGACGTCCACCGAGTTAGCTAAAGCAGAAACTCAGGGGCTTGCCCTCAATCCTCCCTGGAATAAAGGTCAAGAGCGACGCTGATGGTAAAGTCTCTGCAAGACCTGGCCCTCAGCAAAAGCTAAATGGGAACTGCTAAGAAAATAGGATCTAACCTTAGGACTAACTTCAGGACGGGCCTCATTAGAGTCGACACATGTAGCAACTGGCTGACAGAACACAATTATTCCTAAGATATTTACTAACAGATTCGAGTTATATGAGGGAAGAGCCATCCTTTCCTGAAAGAGAGGAGAGATGACACCACAGGTCTTGGCTTTTTTTTTTTTTGTTTTTGTTTTTTGGATTTGTTTTTTTCGAGACAGGGTTTCTCTGTATAGCCCTGGCTGTCCTGGAACTCACTCTGTAGACCAGGCTGGCCTCGAACTCAGAAATCCGCCTGCCTCTGCCTCCCAGAGTGCTGGGATTACAGGCGTGCGCCACCACCACCCAGATAGGTCTTGGCTTTTCTTCAGGTGTGAATGTCTCTCCTAACCTCACATCTTGCCTCTCAGGTGAAAACACATTTATAAATGTGAAGCTATGAAAACATCATCTATTTACCCTCTTTGTAAGTAGTTAATGGCCAATGAGGAAAAACCGCTTAAAAGAATACACACCAGGTGTGATAACACATTCTTGTAATCCCAGCTACTTGCAAAGCTGAGGCAGGGGGACTACAAGTTTAAGGACAGCATGAACAGTTTACTGAGATCCTACTTCAGAGTAAGAGTTTGAAGGCTGGATTCAGGTAAGTTAAAGCTGGATCCAGTTTAGCAGTTTAAGAGGACCTGTTACTCTTGGAGAGGGCCAGGTTTGGTTGCAGGGAACCCGGCATCCTTCTCTGACCTCCACAGGTACCTAGCATCTGCTGGGTTCACAGACATGTAAGCAAAACACTCATACAAATAAAAAGTAAACCTAAAAGGATTTTTTTTTTTTTAATTTAAAAAGGGAAAGGTACTAAGATGACCCAGCAGTCAAAGGCAGTTGCTGGTGTCTGACTGCCTGAGTTTCACACCAGGACCAGCACCAGTGAGAAAGAAACTGACTCCAGAAAGATGTCTTCAGACTTCCACCTGATCAAGTGCTTGTGATCACACATGCGCATGTACACTGGTGCACACGCATGCACAAAAGGTCGTAATAAAAAGGCTCTGAAAAAGCCAGGGTGGAAGACTGTGGGGCAGGCCTCACCGTCATTTACCAAGTCCATGGTGAAACCCCCAGCTCCAGAAACTAAACTGAAAACAAAGCATGAGCCTATAACCCCAGCACTTGGGGATATGGGGGCAGGAAGATCAGGAGTTCAAGGTCATCTTTGGCTGAGTAGCAAGTTTGAGGCCCTGTCAGAGACCTTGACTCAAAAACAAAACAAACACAAAACTCAACCGCCTCATCTAAGCTCATCTAGATGAATATACATCTGGTAAACCTTAAAAACCATTGCAGGCTGACCTGACTGACTATGGACACTCAGAGGCTGATAATACAAAAGGCTAGGACAGCATAGCTCTGAAGATGCTTAGAACAGAAAACAGAACAACAGAAAAGAGGTCTGGTCACCTACAGGCCTGGGGCTCCCTCCCAACAAATTAAGGAGCAAGAAGACTTGTTTATGGACAAAACCAAGCAAAACAGTGAGACTGAGTAACCGAGGGACTCATCTTGGTTTATACAAAACATTCTTCAGCTACCAGACAGTGGCTTGTATATCATTGTCTGGGGGAGTTCTTTCCCAGAACAATGTTGAAGGGGGATCAAAATAATATATATGTTCTTCAAGGGATGAGGGACCAAATCTATAATCCCAACCCTTTTGAGATAGAGATCTTAAGTTCAGGGCCAGCCTGGGCTACATGAGACCCCTCTCCCAACAAAGCAAAGTGTTGCCAATCAGATATCAGGAGCAGTCCTTTCTCTTGGTAAAGTATGTGGGTGGTAACAACTTAGGTACTAGCATTGAGCAAATGAACTTGACATTTCCACAGGCCAGACATTTATTCCTGGGACAGCGCGAACCTAGTGAACTTCTCTCCTCACAGGAAGATGGGGAAACTGGATACTACAGAGCCAGAGGCTTACTCGGGTAATTTGATAGATGCTAATGATACATGTAATTATAAGAAGATTACAAAAACAGAAAACACAGGTCTTGGGACCAACATGGTCTAGAAACTAAACGTCATAGCCAGGCTTAGAGACATGTCTAGAACTTAGGACTTCTGAGTTTACGATAGAATTCTGAAGCCAGCCTGAGCTGAGTTCAAGTGAGTCCAAAGCCACCTTGGGGCACTGGGCAATTCTTTGTCTCAAAAAATAAATTAGAATAAAATAGAATTCAGTGGGAGTGCTTTGTCTAGAACATGACAGGCCCCAGGATTTAATCCACATAACTTATTCCTAGCTATCTTTTAGTTATCATTATACTAAGCAATGTTCAACTTTAAAAGTTTGATGACTCTTTAAAGTATAATACAAAAATCAATATAACTTGTTAATTTTTTTTAAAATTTTACAAGTGATGTTGCAGGTTGACTCCATATTAAGCAAGAAAAGTAAAAGCAGTTATCTCAAAGTGCGATTTTCTCCCCCCATGTGTCAGCCTCAGGACACCCCATTTCTTTCTTGGTTTGATGTGTCACCAAGAGAATCAAGACAAAGCAAAACCCAAATCCCAAGTAGTAAGTAAAAAGCAATTGCGTTAAAGTTTTGTCTCCATATCTGAAATTCACAACTCCAATTTTGTTAGCCGACCCTAATAAGTACCAGGGTGTTTGTGACCGTTTTTTGTTGTTGTTGTTGTTTTCTTTAGAAAGTCATGTGAATTTGAAAGTGCTACTATTAGGCCATTCTCAACATGCAAAAAAAAAACTCATTTAAAAAATGAACACGGTAACTTTCTTCACACAAGGTGTAACTCGGTCCAAAATAAGCAAGTAAGATAAAGCAAAGGACCGTGTTTAGCAATGGCAAGGAAGACTTTCTCTTCCTAATTCTTGGGTGCTGGTAGGTTTTGCGGCTTGAGTTCTGTCCCTCTGTGCTGTTTAGGACCAGCCTCAAAGTATAGCGGTTGCAGGCTGCGCCAAGAGCCTCCAGGAAGCGCATTATAGACAAGAAAAGGGAAACAGATGGTATGAGCTGGGCGATCGCGGACCCGCAAACTCCCGCAGACTGATTACCGAGGTCCGGCCGAGGTGGGCCTCTGGGCCCGAGCTGGCAGAGCCCGTACCGGCGTGGACCGGGCCCCGCGGTCCCCGTCGCTCCTCTCCTACCCACACGAAAGCAAAAGCAAGCCCTGCCCACGGGCACCGCCGTTCTTTTGTCTTGCGCGGCGCTGGCCACGTAGCCCCGGAGGTTAACGGCCAGGAGGCCCCGGGAGCCGCCCGGTCCCCGGCGGGATAGCAGAGGCCCCGGGGGCACCCAGGCCTCGCCGCAGCCTCCCTCCCCGCGCCCCGCGGACCCCCGCACCCCTCTTGGCCTCACCGCCTCCACGGCATGCTGCAGGATGGACGTGAGCTTGGAGAACATCCTGTCCCGGGACTGCAGCAGCCTCTCCCGGGACGACCTGGAGAGCTCCTCGATGCGCCGCCGCCGCCCCTGCTGCGGCTGCCCGGGCCGCTCCAGAGTGAAGGCCGGTGCGGGCGGGCCCGGGCGGGGAGCGGAGGGCGGAGGCCGGGCGGGAGGCGCAGCGGCTCTGATCGGAGGACGCGGGGCCGCGGCGGGCGGCTCCGAGGTCGTTCGGCTGCAATCGGGGCCCGGCGGAGCTCGGCGGCAGCGGCGGCGGCGCGGACACGGTGGCAGGAGCTCGGGCTCTTCCGGCTGCCGTGCCCGCCGCGGCCTGCAGGGGGCGACAATGCGGCCCGGGGAAGCCCAGGTCTCCGCGGCCGGCGGCGCTGAACGCGGGGCGGGGCGCGCTACGGCGGAGAGGGCGGGGCCGACGAAGAGGGCGGAGCCGACGGGGAGAGCGGGGCGGGCTGGGTCGGCGGGGCGCTCAGAAGCGGAGTCCGGCGGGGAGGGCGGGGCCAGCGTGGTGCACCGGGCGGTGCTGGCACCGGTCTCTCGGTGACCAGAACAGTGTGAGGATTTGGCAGCGACGCGTTGACACTGCGCTTGCGTACCGTACGTAGGGAAAGTCTGGAAGGCCGCTAGGGAGATACCAGCATCCCGAACGCAAAAACGGACAGCTGGTCCACGTGCTAGGAATTCGATCGCATCAAATGCAGGTGGAAAGATCCTGCTTATAGACTAAAATAGCTTATCCTTATCGAAACCGGAAATGCCAAATGGACACGTGGGACGAGGGTTCGGCTAAATAACGTAGGATGGTGGCTTACAAGGTTTTACTGTGTTTCTGAAAAAGGAAATAATAGATGCCTAACACTGATGAGTGAAGCTGCAAATTAGTGAGCACTGAGCTGGAGGCTTCTTAAACACTATGCAAAACTGTGTTAAACAAGCCCATTGGAAACACTGATCGACTGCATCTTAAGATGGTTGATACAACTTCTGAAAGAGTCTGAAGAACTTCGTTTCAAGCTGGTATTAGCATTTCACCAAGAGGATGGGGAAGTTCTGCATTAGGATGAAATAGATTTTTCATTAACATGGGTGAAAATACCTATTTATAGTATAATTCGTTGAAAAGAGGGCAGAAGAGGGCACTGCAGCTCCGAGCGGGGTTGAGAAGCCTGTTTGGATCCAGCTCTGCCATCCTGGGGCGTGAGCTTACCAATGCAGCAGTTAAGAAAGCCGGGAATCACAGCCTGTCCTCACTGTTATAACATTAATAACAACACAAGAGGGCAAGAAATCAAGAAAGAAAGTAAGGGGAGATTTGAGTCTTTCCCATGGTTTGGTTGTTTGCGTCTGCTGTGCTCAGAGGCAGGTAAACATACCCCTGATTTCAGTAAACTGAAAGACTGGCAACGTCCTCTGTTATTTGTTGGACATTGAGATGTGTTCCATACCACGTTCATGCTCCAACCTAGAGCACACAATGTTTGTTGCTATTATTCGTACTACTTATGAGGTTTGGTCAGTTTATTAACCATAATAATTTTCCTGGCTAATTATATGGCATTTTCTATTTTCACAATGCCCTACAGCCACAGCTTGTGTGGGGAGTAATGTTTAGGCAGACTAAAACTTGTGTGGTGGATATTTAACTTGGCATACTTATTATGAGCACAATAAAATATGTATTTGACTCTGGGTTAATATCAATACTCAATGATTTATCTGCCTGGTCCCTAATTTCTAAGACGCACAAGTTAGCCAGAACTGTAACTGAGCCAGTAGTTATGTTTCCTACTCTCATCCTGAATGCTTGGAGTGAGTCTAATATATGGCTTGCCTAATGCATGGATGCAGTTGGACTCACCTCAACCACTGCTTTGAGGAAACTCAGAGGAGGCTTTCTTTACCCTGAAGTCCCTCAGTTGGAACCTGTGTGTTTATTCTGGTAAGGCAATAATAAAGTTAGTCCTTTTTGAAAACAAGACTGGAGTGTTGACTTGTGGCTAAAAACGCTTGTCACTCTTCCACGGTACCAAGTTCTGTTCCCAGCACCCGGGCCTGGTGGCTCACAACCTCCTGCAACTCCAGTTCCAGAGGCTCCAACACCCTCGTCTGCCTTTTGTGGGCATGTGCACACGTGTGAACTTGGAAGAAGCATACACAGGTCCAAACACAGGGAGCTAAGAAAAACAGGAATGGTTAGATATTGCTTATTTTCAGTGTTTGACGGCTTCTGGTGCAGTAGGTGGATGGGAAGTAAAAAAAAAAATGTAGCACCATTCCCCCTCACAAGGCCTGATGAACCATGAGTAAAAGAATTCCTCCTCTGTAAACCCCCAAGAACAAGTTGGTCAGGAGAAGAGACAGCAGCAGAGCTAGGAGAACAGGAGGACGGCGGAAAGGGGTGAACATGGTGCACCGGCGAAGAAAGGCAGGGATGAAAACAATGTATCAATTCCAAGAACTTGTCATGAGTTTGAGACCACGGAAAGCGCGGTTTGAACGGCCCTCGGGGACTGTTTTGAGCACTTGCCTCCACCTGGCGGCGCTGCTCAGGGACGTTACAGACCCTTTAGGAGCTGGAGGCTTGCTGGAGGAGGAGCATGCTGGGAGTCTCGCTTAGAGGTGTATAGCTTGGCCCCACTTCTGCTTCCCCTTGGATCACTCAGCTTCCTGACTGCTAGGCTGGCCTCAGCTCCTGCTGCCACGCCTTCCCGCCATGGTGGGCTGTGTAGTCTCTGGAACCATAAGCAAAGTAAACTCCCTTTCCCATACTAGTAAGTTGCTTCTAGCTGTGGTTTTGTCATGGCGACTGAATGCAACTTGGTTACCCAAGTTAATGGCACAGCCAGGATCCGGGGCAGGTGAAGTCTGTTCAGGATCTGTGGGGCCCTCCCTGCTCTAGGGGCTCCTCACAGAGCTTCTGCAGTCCTGGCATAAGATAGTAAGAGAGGGTAGAAATGCCGTGTTTGAAGCGTGGGGGACAAAAGAATGAAATGAAAACAGATGAGACAGACACACCCCTCCTCTCCTTGTCTCCTAGAGCAGGCACTTCAGCCGTACCCTGTCAGATGGAAGGAGGAAAGGGAAGGTTTCCTGTGGAGACTCTGAAAAGACCTGAAGATCTGGACAGGGAATCCGGTGCAGAGCTCCCGAGCTCTTGCCACGCATGAGCAGGGCGTCCCCTCAGCCTCTCCTAAATAGATCCGACACCATGGGGCCATCAAAACGTGAGGAATGGGTGTAATAAGATCCATGGTAGAATGCCGGGCGTGGTAGCGCACGCCTGAAATCCCAGCACTTGGGAGGCAGAGGCAGGCGAATTTCTGAGTTCGAGGCCAGCCTGGTCTACAGAGTGAGTTCCAGGACAGCCAGGGCTACACAGAGAAACCCTGTCTCGGAAAAAACAAAAAAAACAAAAAAACCCAAAAAAACAAAAAACAAAAAAACAAAAAACCCAAATGAATAAATAATAAAAATAAAACAGCATCAGAGAGCGAAGAACCAAGAGTAAGACAGATGTTGAAAATTAATACAAGATGGAAACATTTTCCACCCTGTTTGCTAAAGACCAGCGAAAAGCCAGGTGTGGTACATCTATTATCCCAGCTCTCAGGGTCAAGAGTTCAAAGCCAGCTAAGATTGCATCCAGCATTCCAGGCCCCATCTGTCCTGGGTAGGCTTTCTGTTGCTGTGATAAAACACTGAAACCAGCTTGGGGGAGGGAGTGGTTTATTGTAGCTTGGAACTCTCAGGCCCCATCCATTGCTGAGGGAATATGTCCAGCGGAGGGGGCGGTGAAGTTGATGAACGGAATATGTGTTTGAGCAGATTTTCTAGAGAACAGGGAAGCCTGATATTGAAATAGTAATGGATTAAAAACAAAAGCTAAGTAATGGTGGTTGTGGCGGCTGCAGGAAGAAGATTGTTAACACCAAGAATGAAACATGCAGTATAGGAGCAGGCAGTCGACCTGCTGTGCTAACACGGCATTTCCAAAGCCTTTAAATGTGAACTGTGTACGCTGGTTCATTTAGGGCAACCAGCGGAGTTACAGTATTGGAAAGGGGAAAGGATCCGTAGGTGGTGAGAGGGTGTGTGGGGGAGGGGCTGATTCCTCATCATCTCAGTGGGGAAACAGCAGTTGCTGCAGAGATGGCTCCGTGCTGAAAATCACTTATTCCTCTTGCAGAGAAACCAGGTTTGGTTCTCAGCACCCACGTGGTTGTTTACAATAAAACCTGTAGCTGGGCAGTGGTGGTGCACGCCTTTGATCAGAGCCCTTGGGAGGCAGAGGCAAGCGGATTTCTGAATTTGAGGACAGCCTGGTCTAAAGAGTGAGTTCCAGGAGAGCCAGGGCTACACAGAGAAACCCTGTCTCGAACAACAAAAACAAAAACCTGCAACTCCCAGCCCAAGAGAGCTGAAGCCTTCTGGACTTGGCTAGCACTTGTATAGACATGTGCACATACATGCACACACACATACATTCATGCACATGCACAACTTAATAAAATAAGGGCTGGAGGAAAGTCCCAGAAGAGCACCGACTGCTCTCCCAGAGGACCCAGGTTTATTCCCAGCAACTCACACCGTGATTCACAACGTCTGTAACTCTCTTTCCAGATCTGAAGCCTCCTTGGGCACCAGGCCAGCACATGGTACAAAGGTACACGTGTAGGTAAAACATTTGTACACCTAAGAGTAAACACACTGTTTAAAAACGTATTCTTCAAAGAAAGGAAGTAAACACTGAAAGCATCCTCTCCCGGTGTTGAAAGCTGGTGCCCCTGGAAACCGGAAACAGGAAACCGGGAGTTTGGAGGAAGAACTGCGGCTCTCACATCAAGCCTTGTAAAAGGCTGTGGGCTGAACTGCATGCTGACACAATGCAAAGTTTGTTTGGCAAGGGCAGAAAGGAGAAGCAGGGAACCATTCTTAATGCTTCTTACAAAGGTTCAGAGGAGATCACAGCCGGTGGCAGTTAGTAGCCTATCGGATAGGAGGGGCATGGTGGCCTGAAACACCAAGGTGAGATCAGCACATTTTTCAGGTTACAGGAAACATGAATGAGGAGAAACCAAACACTGCTAAGTTTCTGGCTGGGAGGCGCTCAGCCATCAGTCACTTGCAGTTCCATTGCTGGGCAGTGGGGATCCCTGAGCTCTAAGCCATGGAGAAACCCATTTATAAAACCAAAGTGGGGAGCTCCTGAGGGCGGGCAACCTCCGGCCTCCAGGGGTTCGCGCATGCTCACTTGCACCACCCAGGAGCCGTGCATATGCACCGGAGAAGCACTGGGAGGAATTCCGAGAAGTACTGCAAATACTTTTCCGTGAAGTCCCAGTGGCGTCAGTTACCGGGTGGCCGCCGCCGCCATCGCAGCTGCTGCCGCTAGGACCTCCGTTTCCCTCCCTTGCTCTTCTTCCTCTCCTTATTCTCACCACATACGCACATCCCGTGAACCGGAGTAAACCACTGCTGTCACGTCTTTATTTCAAGTTCTACTTTTAGAAAAACCCACTGTGCGGGGGTGAGGGTGGGGGTGGAGGGGGGTGGGTTGAGGGAGGTGGAGGGGGGAAGTGGAGGAGGAAAAAACCTATTGAGGACTCCAGCTGCCACAAATTGGGGAAAGGCTGAGGGAGATGCCCTTTGCCACCCCCCACCCCACACCCTCCCACCCCCCACCCCCACCACCCACTCCCGTAGCTTATAGCAAAGCAGCTCCTGGCAATGAGCAGTTCTTGTAAGGTCCAGCTGCAGAGACCAGCCAAATCCCACATAAAGAAGCTTAAAGAGTTTCTTCTTTAAGTAAAAGAGTGGCCGGATAGGTGTGGAAGGGTGGCTCAGTAGTCAGGGCGCTCGCTGCTGTTCAGTTCCTAGCAACCGCATTGGGTGAATCACAATTCTATCTCAGGGGAGCCAGCACCCTTTTCTGGCTTCTCGTAGACACTGCACATACACGGCACACACTCACACAGACATACACACATATGCATAAATAAAAATACATTTTTAGTTAATTTTCTTGATATTTCTTTAAACTGTGTATAGGCGCTCGGCCTTCATGTGTGTGCCTGGTGCCTAGGTGGGCAGAGGAGGGCATCAGATCGCCTGGAACTGGAGTTACAGATGGCTGTGAGCTGCCATGTGGGTTCTGGGAATTGAACCTGTGTCTTTGGCAAGAGCAGCCAGTACTTCTAATCATAGAGCCATCTCTCCAGTCCTATGAAATAAAAATCTAAAGTTTCCCAGGTTGAGTTGGGGCCAATATGACAGCACCACGATAACTGCATAATCTTAACAGTTCTAAACCTCCCCGTGGCACGGCCACACCCAGGCCACTTCCTAGACACATACAGGATCAAAAACACCGATTTCCAAGATAGGCAGGGGCAGAAAGAAGGGAGAGAGGAGAACTTCCGTCCTCCGCGTGTGTAGGAAGTGCACACCCCACACACCCGCTTACGCTCCTTGGGGCTTACTCTTATAACCACAACTAAAGGTTAGGAAAGAGGAGAGAGCTCAGGCTCAGCGGGTAAAAGCACTGACTGCCCTTCCAAAGGTCCTGAGTTCATTCAAGTCCCGGCAACCACATGGTGGCTCACAACCATAGTAATGAGATCTGATGCCCTCTTCTGGAGTATCTGAGGACAGCTACAGCGTACTTACATATCATAAATAAATCTTTTTTTGTTTGTGTATGTTTACTTTTTTATTGAACATATTCTTCATTTACATTTCATATGCTGAAACCTTTCCCCTAAAACCCCCAGCCCCTCCTCCCACCCTCTCCCTCCGAGTATATGCCCCTCCACCCGAACCATTGCCACCACCACCCCCATTTCCCTATGCTGCAGCATCTATTGAGCCTTCACAGGACCAAGGACCTCGCCCATTGATGACTGACAAGACATTTCTCTGTCATACTTTTGGCCGGAACCATGTCTACCCCTTGGTTGATGATTTAGTCCCTAGAAGTCCTGGGGTGTCTGGGTGGCCCACATCGTCGTTCTTCCCATGGGGCTGTAAATCCCTCCAGCTCCTCCATTGGGAACCCCATGCTCAGTCCAATGGTTGGCTGTTAGCATCTGCCTCTGTATATGTACGGCTCTGACAGGGCCCCTCTGGAGACAACCATAACAGGCTACTTTCGTTATGCACTTCTTGTCATATATAATAGTACAGAAAAAAATTAGTAAAAAAATGTTGGATCCTGGGTAACAAACAGAAACATAATCTTGCAAGGTATAACAATAAAAAATCAGTACAAATTTCTCCTCAGTCTAATGCAATATAACAAAATCATGAGCCATCAGAGAAAACATAAAATAGATCTGTGATGAATTAAAGACAGAGGATTTCACTGGGCAGTGGTGGCACATGCTTTTAATCCCAGCACTTGGGAGGCAGAGACAGTCAGATTTCTGAGTTCGAGACCAGCCTGGTCTACAGAGTGAGTTCCAGAACAGCTAAGGCTATACAGAGAAACCCTGTCTCGAAAAACAACCCCCCCCCCCCGAAACAAACAAATAAAAAAAAGCAAGACAGAAAAAGACAGAGGACTTCAAAATAATATTCTATTTTATTTTGTTGGAGTTTAGGGTTTTTTTGAGATGTTTGTTGCTGTTTTGTAAGCACGCTAAGTGCTTGGGCTCACTGTGGCATCTTTGCGCAGGCTTGGCTCGTATCTCCACGTTCCACTTCCTCCCCAGCTCCTGCCCCTGCGACCCCACATCACCATCCTCTGCTCTTTCCACATTGCCCACCCTTAAGATCTGATCATCCCTGTTTACCATGCTTCATGACCTATATACACATATACATGCCCAGAGAGACGGAGACAGATCAAGAGACACAGGGAGACAGACAGAGAGAGATAGAAAGAGGTAATCTATGAAGTATCAGCAAAAGCAGCTCTGTCATCCACTGCCAGAGAGCCTTTCAAGCCTGCCGGCACCGTCTGACTCAGAGTTTCGCATCATGTCCAGTCCACAGATGCCTTCTTAGGTTTCCTGAAAGACGCAGTGGGGGATGGGGACACACGCTGCAAATGATAAACGTGCTCTGCACTCCTCCACGTCTGTGCCAAGAATGTTCTAACATCGGTTGCGTGGAATCCTGAGCCCAGAGTTACGTCAATCCACCAAGGAAAGTGTCAGATCCACTTCCGCTACACTAGTGCTCGCATGTTAAATCTAGACTTGCTTTTAAAATGCATCTGTACGAGTACATTTGGGCTGCTCTAATTTTGACTTTTTTCCTCCCTGCTGCAGCAGTCTTCAAATTCATTGACAACACATCCCTCAGGCTTTTATCTCTATACATACTAGAAAACTATGGAAATTCTTTCAAAAAATAAGCCATCTGCTCCTGGGCTAAACCTGACATTCATCTTCTCGGAGCACGTTGAGACCTGACTCTAGTTATGACTCTGGAGTCATCCATGGAGGACAGAAGGAGCCTTGAAAAGGACAGGCGTCTTCCTCAAGGAGACCCTCCTCCCACCCCGCCCCCTGTCAATCAGGAGGCCTTGGATCCAGGAGCGAGCCAAGTGTAGGAGAGTAGATTTGGAACTGATTGGATGCAATTATATGCATTTAACACACACATACGCACAGGGACTTGATGAAATAGTCAGGCTTTGATGGCTATATGTGGAGTCAGCGTGAAAGTGGCAGCTACTGACATGTTCAGACAAGATCGGGTGTGTTCGGGATGGCTTGTGGCAGTGCCCAATTAGTCTACCCATTGCGATCCCGACTGCTGCTGTGGCTGTGGTGCATGTTCCTCGATACACGCCCCAATGTTCTGGATTCCCGAACGAGACACACACACACACACAGAGACACACACGCATGTGCGCGTGCAAGGCCTTTATATTTTACATACCTTAAACAGCTCAGTGGCTGGGCCACTTCCTAACCTTCACGTGGCTGATCTACCTCCCGCCGATATTCCCAAGCTATTTCTAACTAAAACCTATTCTCCATCTCGGCTGCCCCAGACCCAGCTGAGTCGCTGCTCTGTCCTGCATCTCTCAGGCATGGCGTCTTTCTTCTCCTTCGCTCATCACGATGGGGCTCCTTCTTTCTCCCTTCTCCTTCCCTAGCCTGGGAATCCTAAACGTCCCATCTGTCTGCCCTGCCCAGCTGTTGGCTGTCAGCATCTTTACCAATCAGAAGCAAGTGGGGGTGGGGGCAGGGGCGAGGGTCCCTCAGTCTTGCATGGCACTGCAAATGTGTTTTGGGGGAGCATAATAAGCACAAGAATATAAGCAGCTACAGTGGCTGGCCACTGTCCAGACAAGACTGTGTGTGTTCAGGGTGGATGGCCATAGAATATAAATGTATTTGGATGTGATGGAGTCCTGGGGGGACAGATTACAAGAGTGCTCATGCCAAGAGTAAAGTCATTTGCCAACGTGGTGAGTGGCTTTTGCTAATATTCAAAAGAAGTAATGTATTATTTCTCTTACAGAGCAGTGGAACGTGGAAGGCAGTCCTGACATTTTATTGCATACTAAATACTCAAGCCAGGTAAATACTTTTATCTATATGAATATCCATCTAGAAGTGGAAAACTTATGTGGGAAAGAGACGATTGGCACTTTATGGTTCTGTACTGTAACTGCAAGTATAGCCCTCTGTAAGATCCCAAAGAACTGCTGGGGGACAGTAATTCCAGAGTGTCCTCTTCCAGGTGCATCTCAGCATGAGTGACATTGGAAGCCAGGTAGCTTTGGTGTTGTCTGTCTGTCTGTTTCTGTCTGTCTGTCTGCCAGCCTGTCTGCTTGTCTATTTCTGTCTGCCTATCTGTTTCTGTCTGTCTGCCTGTCTGTTTCTGTCTGTCTGTCTGCCTGTCTGTTTCTGTCTGTTTGCCTGCCTATCTGTTTGTGTCTGTCTGTCTGTTTTTGATACGTTCTTATAAGCTGGCATTGAACTCATGATTCTCCTGCCTTAGCTTTCTTAATGCTGCGATGACAGGTATGTGCCACTGGGCCCAGCTTACCCCAGGGGCTTCCGTGTGGAGAGTAGACTGTGGGGAAGGCACGAATGGCAGGGGAAAGCCTACAGAAGAGGTCCCGGACTCCCAGAGAAGTTGACTACTGTACTTACTTTACTGAGAGAATTCAAGGAAGGGAAGATTTATTTTGCTTTTTGGTTTTTAGGGTTCAGTTCAAGGTTGCCTGGGCAGAATATGGAGGTTTGTTCTTTGCTTTGGAGTGAACAGAAAACAGAAACAACATTCAGGAAAGAAAGAGGGCAAATAGAGATTCGAGGGACAAGACCCACTGAGAGCTGCTTTCCTCCAGCCAGGCCCCACCCCCCTCCTGCCATCAGATTATGAATCCATCAAGGTAGTGATCTACACATTAGGTTGGTGTTGAGGTTTGGTTTGTTGCTGTGTAATGTAATGCTAAATTCTGTACCTAAAGGTTTGCTTGCCTATAAGTGATTTCTCATGTTTATCAGCTTTTGGCCTGTAAACCTTATTATGTAATTTAAAACTATTGGTTAAATAAAAATGGCTACAGCCAGTTACTGGAGGGATTAGAGGTGGGTGGGTTTTGAGTTACCTGGTTGGTAAGGGGTTGCAGAGGAGAAAGGACATAGAAAGAGGAGGGGACCACCATGAGATGGGAGAGATGCCCTGAGCACATGGCCGGGAGAAACAGCAAGTATCTGGGGTACACCACTGAGCAGGCAGCCAGGCAACAGCTAGAAGAGTAGATTAGTGACTACTGCCAGCTAATTGTCAAAGCCAAATAAAATAGCCAAGGGCCGAGTCTCATCCATCCATAAGCTAGACAGGGGTTGAAATTGGTTCAGCTACAGGTTGGAGCCCTGGGATTGACCTGCCTCTTGAAGTATCATCACGGACACCCCCAAAACTGTAACTTACATAATTTCCTGGTATTTCTGAACCAAGTAGGCTTAGATTTACCACAACAGAGGGGACAGCGGCGTGAGTGACTGCGTGAAGGGGGTGCTGAGAAGCAGCCAGGTCTGGGTGTGATTCTCCTGCAGCACGGGTGGGGCTGGCTGAGAATTGGTCTGGAATGAGGAAGAGAGCAAGGAGGTTGCTAACAGCGCTGAGGCGATGCTTAATGGAATTTTAAGTGCTTAAGTGGAATTTTAAGCACACGAGCCTGGATGTGGTTACCAGTGAGGATGACTGTGGGTAGGAAGGAGAGCTGAAAAGATGCATATGGAGGCATTTAAGAAAGAGTGATGTCATTGCTATAGAAAAAGAGTGATGTAATGTGCTCTAGAAAGAGAGTGATGTCAGGTGCTCTAGATCATCTGACCACAAAGCAACAGCATCCCATTCTATGTGACTAGCATCCCATTCTATTTCTTAGCAGTGCCAAAACACAAACAGAGGGCCTTGTGCTAGCTCAGCAAGTACTCCAGCACGGAGCTATAGTCCCAAACTGCACACTGATATCTTTTAATATTAGTAAATGAAAGGATAGAAAATAATACAGCCTAATTCTAATGACCCCAAGAAATCAGTAGTTTAAAATGCTATCTCGCTTTGTTAAAAAGAAACTAGGTAAAAGGTCACATTCCAGAGCCGGCCCTTTGTTTAGACCTAGCAGAAAGGCCTTGAATAGGTGATCCTGGCCCCATAGGGTAACTGGAAATGGGCTAAGCTTATCTTCTGTAAACTTATGCCATTACCCCTAAGCAGGAGTTCACTCGGCTGTAGACATTATAGGAAACTAATTGGTTCACTAAGCGCACGCTCTGATAATTTAAACTGATTGGCCTAAAAACTATGGGGCTCTGTCGTAAACTTATAAAAGCTGTCGCAATTCAGCACTCGGGGTCCATAGTCATCTGACCCTGCGTGGTGCATGGCTATGGAACCCAGAATTCTGGAAATAAAGAAATCCTCATGCTATTGCATCGAGACCGTTTCTCGAGAGTGATTTGGGTGTCGCCTTCCGGGGTGTGGGGTGCTGGGGCACCCTCGGTTTTGGGGGTCTTATAGTAATTACTCTCTGTTTGCCTTGTTGATCATAGATAATCTCAATGCCGAGGAGAATGGATCCAACTAGGCATTCAGGCCAACAGGGGAAGTGCAGAACCAGAGATGATCGCTACATAATTCTGATCTAGGATTGACACCACGGGACTGTGCACTTTGAAACAGCTATTCTGTCATGTAAGTCTCACCTCAACAAGAAGTAAAGGAACACATGTGAAATCAAGGCAATCCAGGGCTGGAGAGATTGCCCAGTGGTTAGGAGCACTGGCTGCTCTTGCAGAGGATCCTGGTTCAATTCCCAGCACCTACATGGTGACTCACAGATTTCTGCAACTCCAGTTCTAGAGGATTTGGTGCATTTGTTTGGACTTCATGGCTCCAGGCACACATGTGAGCCCACACATACATGTGTAAGGCAAAAATACCTTACACATCAAGAAAAAAAAAACTTTCAAGGAAACTTCAGTGAGGTTGTGATGTAGGAAGAAATTAGCAAGGCTCTCCTGCAAAGGGCCATCCTTTGGGTGTCTCCGTTGCAGTAGGACTTCTACTGTGGGCTTCTGCAAATGACAGAGGGCCTTAGACACAAAAGGGGAATCTGTGTATTTTCAACAGATGAAAACAAGGGGTAAATACAGAGAGGGCAAGATTTTCTTAAACAAGACCTTAAAAGTCATATCACAAAGAAAAGTATCAGGGGTTTGGCAGAATCAAAAACGAATATCTGCTCAGCATTATCAGTATAGTGAATTAAGAGATAAATAGCAAGTTTAGGGCTATAGCTCAATCATAGAGGGTTTGCCTCACGACCGTGAAGCCCTAGGCTCAACCTCCAGCCCTCTCCAAGCAAAATGGATAGGATAGTGTTCTGGAAATTCAGACAAGGTGACCCATCTCTTGGGACGAGTTGATCGGAAAATTGGAAGAACAGAGGGTTCTTACAATGGCACGAGAGACTGAGTTTCCTCTTATAAAGTTAATTTTGGTGGTGAGTAATTCAGGGGCTGTGGTAGAGCAAATAGTCAGAGACAGAGAAGTCAGGCACAGAAAGCTTTGGGGTGGGAAGGCTCCGCCACAAGGACTCTGAAGCACTTGGCAGGACAGACGTGGCCTGAGGGCAGCTGTAGACCTGGTGGATGTCGGGGCTATTGGAAGGATGTGGCCAGGGAGTATAAAAATGGCAGTGTCAGTGGGGAAGGGCGGTGGTCGGTATTGTCAAAGGGCTCAAAGGCAAAAGTATAGGGATTTTTACACGACAGCAGGAAGGCAAGTCTACTGATGGCACTGGGGGCAGGGAGAGGGGTCACCAAACAGAAAGGTATGCGGCTCAGACTTCATTCTACAGAAGAGCAAACTGAAGAAGAAAGGACATTAGCTGACACCTGAGCTGTCCTCCACACTCCCTGCCTGTAGATGCTCACAATCTTCCCACAGGGTACCAGGGCCTGCTTGTGGAAGGCAGGACGCAGCAGAACCGATGCTATATTGCACGTAAGACTGGGCTATGATGACTGTTACAGGCTCTATCTGATTGTTTTCTTGTTCGGTTTAGGGGAAGACAGCTGCCCCAGCTGAAGCCAGCCTAAGGAGAGGCCCTTAGGGCAAGTAGCTGAAGGTTTGTGAGGGACATTAGCAGTAGTCTCCAGCCCAAACCAGCCTTCAGATGACAGAGGGCTACCTGACGGCTACTTTGCCATCTCTTGAGATTCCCTGAGGAGACCAACTTAGCGGCAGCTGAGCTAGCCTACAGAAACCTGGAGATTACATACACTGCTTGTTGCAAACGGTTTCATTTGGAGCAACTTGTTACGCAGCAATGGATAAATAAGAATTTTCGTCATTTATGCAAAAACCACAAAGCTGGTTAGCAGCCAATCTGAAACAAGAGCACAGGACTCCTAACTCTCAATGTTCTATCAAAACACACCTTGCCCAGTGTATGCTGGACTTCTTTGTGTTACTGGAGACAGGGATGGGAGGTGATGATTAATGGTAGTCACCAACTCCACACAATCTAGAATCCTCTGGAAAGGGAGTCTGAATGACATGTCTGTGGGGATTATTTTGATTATATTAATTGATGTGGGAAGAGCTGCCCACTGGGGCAGCACCGTCCCTAGGCAGGGCTCCTACACCATGTGCGTGTAGAAAATGAACCAACTGTAGGATGGCTTGCTGTGAATGTGACCAGATGCTTGAGATTCTATGGCCCTGACTGCTCCACTAGAACAAAAACCTGCCATGATGGGCTGGGCATGCGGAACTGCGAAGGGAACTAAACCCCCTCTTCCCTGGGTTTTCTGTCAGGGTGTTGTACCTCAGCACAGGAAAATAAAACTAAAAGCTAAGGCTTCATTGCGAGAGAAGACTCCATTTTCCCTGAGGGGCCTCTATTCTTGACAAACCAGAATTGCGATCACGGCCTGGATGAGCAAATAGGAAGCAGAGCTGACAGTTTGCTAAGAGACTTTTTTATTTGTAACCTAATCCCGAGGGTTAACAGAAACAGGAGGAGGGTGAGGCATGTCCAAGTGTGGGCGTGGACTTCTCAAGGGCAGTCACAGTTAGGTTTCTTCTTCTCGGTTTTTTGTTTATTTGTTGGTTTGTTTTAGATGTGCTTATTTTTATTTTATTGTGTGAGTATTTAGCCTGTACAGATGTATGTCTAGCACGTGTGTACCTGGTGGCCATGGAGGTCAGAAGAGGGTGTCAGATCCCATGGGGCTGGAATTACAGGTGGTCGTGACATCCCTGTGGTTGCTACAAAATGTCCCTCCCATTTTAACATTTCCATGAGGGTATTTGCTTTTACCAAGGTTAAAAGAGGAAGGATTTTTCTGTAAACGAAATGTTACAGCGGATTCTGGGTAGCTGGGGACAGTATTGTTTAGATTTAAAAATGACAGAAGTGTGCTAAAACCCACACATGTATTATGTAGGCCAGAAGTAAGTATGGCTTAGTGTCCTTGACAGTTGGAAGAGAGATATTGTCTCTGTGGCAGTTCAGGCTTCGTCAGTGGTGCCTGAAGTTTCCTGCCTTCCTCAGCAGAAAGGACAGATCAGAGCCTGGGAAAGGAGGACCTGTGCTGCCCCTCCCCTCCCCCCATGGCTACCTCTTCGTGTAGCCATAGTCTTCCTGTCTTCCCTTTTCCCTCTCTTGGACTTCACATCTGTGATTCAGAAAGCATCAACAGCACTTAGAAAATGGTCCACGGATCATGGTTCTGCTTTTTACATAGGCAAGGAAAAGAAACCACTATGCCACGCTTCCTCCAGGAATATAGAGGGCGACCTGGCAGTATAAATCTTTTCTGTACCCCCACCAGCTAGTCACATGTAAGCATTTCTAAAGGACTAATGCAAGGGTGTGCAGTCGCTCATTGGTAAAACCGAAAAAGCAGTTCTACTTGGTTTCCTATCGCAGGGCTGGACCGGGTTGGTGTGCCCAGGTATTTATTCTGCCTTTAACCTTCTTCAGTTAGGTCTGACCTTCCTGAGCAGTGAATCAATGATGGATTTAGTGTCTGCATTTCTGCCTGTGACCTCTAAATGCAGTATTCAGAGAAGGGCTGGTTGCCAAAAAGGCACTTTGTGGCTCTGGTTTCTATGTCATAGCATCTGCGATTTGTATGAGGACGATCGTTATGCCAGAGAAAGGTCTCCAGCATCTGTGACCCTTCGACTTCTAACTTGGATATCAGGCTTTAAAATAAAAATGCAATTATACCACATTAGTTTCCCCTGCCTTAAGAGTATAGCTGGAAGCAGGCTGCCTTTAAGATGCTTATCTCTGTACCCCTAGCATACAAATGTTGGCAATAGACGACGAGGCTACATTGATGCTCATACAGGAAGTACTGATTGGACTCATGGTGTGTGGTAGTTTGAATGAGAAATGTCCCCTCAGTCTCAGACATTTGAATAATAGGTTGGTGGCACTTTTGAGGTAGCTTTTAGGTAGTGAAGCCTTCCCTGCCGGGGGAAGTACATCACGGGGTGGGGTGGGGGGCTTTGGGATTAAAAGCGTCCGACACTTCCAGTCATTTTCTTTGCTTTGTGGTTGTGCTTGTGCTGAAGATGCAAGCGCTTAGCTGCAGGCTCCTGCTGGCATGTCTGCCTGCTGCTGGACTCCTCACCACACCCACTCTTAGCCTCTGAAACCAAACAATCCCAGGTGAACCCTTCCTCCTATAAGTTGCCTTGATTGGGGTGTTTGTATCACAGCACAGAAAGTAACTAATGCAGTGGGCTTATTTTTTTCCAAGTGGTTAAGAAGTTGGAAGGGGGACATGGTGGAGGGTCCTGGAGGAGTTGCAGGAGGACAGTGGCAGATGGATACAATCAAGTTGCACCGTATGAGTGGGTGAGTTCTCAAGGAATGAAAATGTTACATAAAAAAGAATGGGACTACAAAAGTAGCACCAGCTGTCTGGGTTCAACTAGAACATGCGTGTTTTAAAATACACTTCAGGATGCTTAAGGTTCTGACCTCCCTCAATCTCACGAGATTCAGATGTGTGTCAGTTGCTCCTCATTACCGCTGGTGACTTAATTTGCTGTCCCATAGTCTCAACTCTTAAAGAGTCTTGAATGTTTTCCTCTTTATTTATTTTTTTCTTGATTGTGCAGAAAGAACGGAAGGTAAGAAGGAAGGAGGAAAGGGAAAAAGAAAGATAGATGTCAGCCTTCCCCGAATCACTTATGGTACTGAGAATTAGAGACAATCTTCACTCCTTTGATATTCAATAGCTGTTCCCTGGCTAGAATCTTTCTAATTAAGTGTGGGCTGAACTTACTTGACATAAAATGTCTTGTCATAGTGAGCGAGTCAGTGATAAGTATGCAGTTGAACCTTTGAGTTATAAAACTGCAACCTAATTTCCTATGCTGCAAACAAGGGGAGGATGCAGCATGTGTCCTCACCCCTGCACCCGAAACAATGTTTCTCTGTGTAGCCTGTAGACCAGGCTGGCCTCAGACTCACAGACATCCACCTATCTCTGCCTCCTGAGTGCTGAGATTAAAGGCGTCCATCACCACTGCTCAGTGTGCCCTCAATTTTAAGAAAATATTTTATTTCTTATTTCTGGTCTATGAGTGTTTGCCTGAATGTACGTCTGTGTACCTAGTTCTCCAGGAAGGAAGAAGAGGGCACAGACCACTGTGGGCTGCCACGTGGATGCTGGAAACTGAACTCTGGTCCTTTGCAGGAGCAGCAAGTGCTCTTAATCGCTGAGCCGCCTCTCTGTCCACTCGATGCTGAATGGTTGATGATATTAACCTCATTAGTCATCCTAGAAAGCTCAGATGTTGCTAAGATAACTTGGGCATATGAGATAATTTTTAAGATTAACCTTATATCTAAGATTAACCTAAATGAGAATGAATTTACTCATTCAGCATTTGTTGAGAATGCTGGGAACATGGAGGGCTGTGGTGATGGGAAAGACAAATGCACAGAAGTAATGTATACCAGCAGAGGCAGGGGGATCTCAGAGTTCAAGGCCAGCCTGGTCTACAGAATTAGTTCTAGGTCAGCCAGCGCTATAGTTACACTGTAACAAGATTCCATGAAGGAAAATATAGCTAACCAGGAGGATGGAGAAAACCAGACCTGAAAGAGGAGGTATCAGACAATGTGGCTGTGGAGCGGAGGCATTTCAGTGGAAGGGCGCATGCAGACAAATAAACCACGGCTGGCTGGTGAAGACATGGCCGGAGACCCGTGTGGCAGTGCTGGAGTCAGCAGGAGGTGGGAGCTGCAGGGCAGTGGTGGCAGGTGGCATGGTGCCTGCAGACGCTGGTAAAGATTTGAGCCTTTGTTTGATCGTGTCTGGCTACTGTCCGACGATTCTAGGAGACTGTGATTGTGGAACCAGACAGAGCTATTAGGATGCTGTGTGAGAGATGGTGGTCTCCTGGGTTAGGGAGGAAGGAAGACCTTTATTAATCTTTATTAATGTCATATATTTTGAAGGCTACGCTGACTCCATTTGGCAAAAATATGGGATATAATGGAAGGAGAGGAGATAAAAACGCTTCTATGTTTTTCTATTGCATCAGAAATAGCAGTTGTTATTTATTGAGGCACTGAAGACAGTGGAGATAGTGGAGGAAATATGGAGTTTACTTTAACCTTCTTTGCTCTGAAATGTTGACCAGGATTTCAGCAGGGTGGAGAAGCCTGCTGAACATGCAACCTGGCCTTAAAGAAGGTGACTAATCTGGAGGCACGTATTTGAGAGTCTTTCATGCACAGCACAATTTGAGACATGAGCTTAGCTTAGCTTTAAAAAAAATGTGTGTGTGTGTGTGTGTGTGTGTGTGTGTGAAGTTGGAGCTTGCTTGTTGAGCTTGCCTTGCTTGATTCCCCCTCTCTCTCTGGTTTTCCCCACTCTCTTTTCTCTAGTCACTGGCTACCACCAGCAGGAGCCCCCATTGGTTGCCATCTGAACTGGTCCCCATCAGCTCTACCCGTGCTGGCCCCTGACAGCTGCAATTAGCACCTCCCAAATCACCAATGCCATATGGCCCTCCTTGGTGACATCCTGTGGTATCAAAGCTGGCCTATATGGACATATATGGACACAAACACACACACAAATGTGTATGAACACACATGAGCACACAAACGTATGCTGGTATACCCATACATGCATACACACATATACATGTTGCAGGATTTTTTCATGTCCAATCATATTAGGGCAGTGGAAGGCCTGTGATTGGACAGGAAAAGGGAGGCGGAGCTAGGAGTTGGGCGAGCGCAGAGGTCACAGGAGGAAAGGAAGAGGAACAAAGTTGGCTTTGGATCTGGACCTATGTGACATTTACTAGCCAAAAATAGCTAAGTTTTTATAAAGCTAGAAATATTGGGATAAAGCTTTTATCATTGTCAATTGGCTCTGAAATCACTGTATTGGCATCCTTGTAAATTGTGATATTATTTATATAAATCTGATTGGTTAATTAAGCTTTAAGGGTTTTGCTTTACTTGGTTACTGGAGTGTGGGTCTGCCAGTGGTAGAGAGGGAACATAGCTGAGATGATGTGGGAGCTAGCTTGGAGAAGAGCTCAGTGACCGGCAAAAACACGCTGAGTGGGACCCCACCAGGACATACATGGTGCTGAGGCCTGGTGGGGTGGAAAGATGGTGGGTTCACTTTTTTAATATTTCCTGCAACATATACACACATGCAAACACACTCATGTACCACACATATATGAACACAGGCACACAAACCCATGCACATACATGTACACATGCACATATATGCATACACATGAACCCACCTGCAAACATATATATATATATATATATACACTCCTGTACACATATGTATGCACACCATAAATACACACTTATACACACAAGTATAAACATATGTACGCAATACACACATGAGCACTAAACATAGAAGCAGCCTTCCATGCTCTGAAACCATCAGCCAAAGTCAGCCTTCCTCTTTCTAAAGCTCCTTAGGTCATGCTGAAGAGGCTGACTAGCATGCTTTTCTACTGTTATACTCTTTAAAGAGATGTTTAGTTTATTTGTGTGTGCACGCACCGGGCATGCAGGTGCCTGGGGAGTCCAGGAAGGCGTCAGATGTCAGGTATCCTGGGGCACAGGCAGTTGTGAGCCTCCCAGCGTGAGGGCTGAGCTGAGATGCTCTATAGAGTGACAGGCTGAACTCTGGCCTACCCAGTGTGCCCCTTTTCTGCAGACTGCTTGTTTTCATTTGTCTTGACTCCTTGAAGCACTGTATTACTGCTTATAATCACTTACTATAAATTTGACTTTAAAACCCCCTAAGGAGGCTGTAACTACATAATAAAATGATCATAAGTGATATCAAAAGATAAACTAGGAACTTCTATATATCTCAGGCTGTGAACTGCCCAGCAGAAGAAAGGTTTTGATGAGAATGGGAAGCTTGCAGTTTGTCAGGGAGGAGCAAGATGGGAGGAGGGTGGAGAGTGGTCCACCACTGTGGTCAGATGCTTGGACCTTCACACAGAAGGAACATCGGAAGGCTTAAAGACTAGCACGCAGTCAATGTTACAGTCGACATTTTGAAGTCTGGGCAGATGTAGCAAATAAAACTAGAGTGTCCGGGAATGTGACTTCCACACAACAGTGAATAGCTATTTCTAAATATTAGGCTATGTTTTAACTGGTAAAGATAGAATTTAGAAATGTTTTATTAGGCTGGGCAGTGGCGGCGTATACCTTTAATCCCACCACTTGGAAGACTGAAGCAGGCAGATTTCTGAGTGAGAGGCTAGCCTGGTCTACAGTCCAGGACAGAGCCAGGGCTATACAGAGAAACCCTGTCTCAAAAAACAAACAAACAAACAAACAAACAAAGGAAATGTTTTATTAGAATCTGTGCAATGTACATGGCTATGCTAACAAGTGATTTTCTGTCCTCTGTTGAAATAGGGTCCTATTCTGTCACCTAGACTGAATTCCTCCTGCCTAAGTCTTCTGAGGTGACTTCCCGTGCATGCCACCACACACACACACACACACACACACACACACACAGTAACACAGACTGACTGTTGACATAGATTAAAATTTATATGAGTTGTTATATTTTGAATGGTAACTGTACTGCCACCTCCTTTTTAGGGTGTGTGTGTGTCTTTTTAGCATAACCAAGGCCGTCCTTGAACGCCTGACCCTCTAGCCTCTGAGTCCTGAGCACTGGGATTACAGATTCTTCTCATATGTAGTAATAAAATAATTAAGTAAAACCCGGCAGCCTGCCTACCTCTGCCTCCCAAGTGCTGGGATTAAAGGCGTGCGCCACCACTGCCCGGCTTGGTTTTGTTTTTAATTAGTATGCATTAATTGTAAAAGTAACAGGTTTCATTATGATATTTTGTCACAGGACATGTGGCCGTTTGAAAATAGAGCTCATGGCCACCTCTGTGTTTCCTGGCACCTGCAGGTGACAGTCTGATCAGATACGTTCCTAGGAGCTGCGTGGCAAACTCTGCTAGTCCACTGTAGTACTGCTAGAAATAACTCAGATATTCTTTCCAAGAATCTGTAAATCGCGTGCTTTCCTCTATTTTCAAATAGCAATATCACTTTTTTTTCTAAACAACTATCTGTGGGACCTGGTGAGATGAAGATCCTACTTTCAGTGGGTAGAGATGTGTGCTGTCAAACCTGCCTGAGACTCACGTGGAGGAAAGAGAAAATAAGATTCCTTAGGGTGTAGGTTGTCTGTCCTCTGACCTCCACACACATTCTGTGGCACATACATATGCACAAACACAACAAATAAGTAAATAATAAATAAATAAATAAACGTGACTGATAAACAACATGACTCCAGGGGCTACAGAGATGGCTCAGGGGCTAACAGCACCGGCTGCACTTCCAGGGGACCTGGGTTTGAGTCCCAGAATCCACTTGATTGCTCACTACTGTTCTGCATCTCCAGTTTCAAGGGACCTGGCGCCCTCTTCTGGCCTCCAAAGGTATCAGGCCAGCAGCACAGATCATGCAGGAGAATGCTCATACACATAAAACAAAAAATTTTCTTTTGTAAATTTTGTAAAATAAAAATAAAGAAATCTCTAAAAACAAATACCTATGCTATGATCCTCCTTAATGTAGAAGAGAAATCTGTGTGCATATGATCACCCGCAAAGGAGCAGCCATGGTCATGAAGGTGGTGGTCCCAGGGGAGGCACATCTTCTGTATCTGGGTGTGCTGAGCGCTGCATTTCCCCCAAATTTGGGAGACTTAGCTTCATAATTTGTTATAGCTTTCACTTTCCCCTGACATACAAAAGAAAAGCTGTTTCTGTCAGTGTGAGGTTTTGCAAGCTTTCAAAACTGTCATTATAAATGACTTAATGCTAGAGTTCAAAATACATGCCTAATCTTATCATTGTATTTACACACAAATAGTACAGGATTGCAGAAACAGGACCCTGATTGTGTATTGCATCCACACCTACCTCCCATTAAGGAAAGGGTCTTTTCTCCTTTTCCCCTCCCTCCTTCCCTTCCTCCCTCCCTCCCTCCCTCCTTCTTTTTCTTCCTTCCTTTCTTCCTTCCTTCCAGACAGGGTATCAGTATATATGGCTGACTTGGAATTTGTTTTTTTTTTCTTTTTTCTTTTTTCCCCCTTTTTGGGTTTTTCGAGACAGGGTTTCTCTGTATAGCCGTGGCTGTCCTGGAACTCACTCTGTAGACTAGGCTGGCCTCAAACTCAGAAATCTGTCTGCCTCTGCCTCCCAGAGTGCTGGGATTAAAGGCATGAGCCATCACTTCCTAGCTGGTTTTTTTTCTTATTGGTTACTTTATTTATTTAGATCTCAAATGTTATTCCCCTCCACAAGCCCCCTCTCCCCTCCTCCTTCCCCTGCCTCTATGAGGGTGCTCCCCCACATGCTTCCCCACTCCTGCCTCAGTAGTCTATCGTTCCCCTATCCTGGGTCGTCAAGCCTCCACAGGACCAAGGATCTCCCCTCCCGTTGATGCCAGATAAGACAACCCTCTGCTACATATCCAGCTGGGGCCATGAGTTCCACCTCCGTGTACCCCTTGGTTGATGGTTTAGTTCCTGGGAGCTTTGGGAGCTCTGGTTGGTTGATATTGTTGTTCTTACTATGAGGTCACAAACCCCTCAGCTCCTTCATTCCTGGCCCTAACTTCACCATTGGGGTCCCCGCACTCCGTCCTCTCAGCCTGATGTTTGGGTGTGCACATCTGCATCTGTATTGCTGACCTGGAATTTGAACCCACAGAAACGTCCTGCCTCTGTCTCCCGAATGCTGGGATCAGTGTGACACACTGCTACACCCAGCACTAAAATGATCGTGTTCATTCTTGTCCTAGAGCCCCATCTTTGTACAAAGCTAAAGACCCAGGCACCGCTAACAGATGAGATCTCTAAGTGACTCATCCACTGTATTCCGAAGAAGTATAAATATGATTTTTCTTAGTTACTTTTTAAAGTGTAATTCATTTTGAGTTCTAATACAATAGCTTTTAGTTCTTTTTAAAAGATAGAAAACTAACATCACCATGGTCTGATTCCTTATCATGAGCAGTCCTAACAGAGTGAGCCATACTGTTCTAAACACCGAGTCCGGTTCCAGCCCATATCCAATGCTGTGAACCAACGAAGAATTAGAATCTATGAATATGAGTTTACAAGGTAACACCTTTAGGTGTTTAGCTTCACAGTTATTTTAATGTGGGCTGATTCATAAGCTGTAAAGTGCAACACAAGTCAAAATATTTATTTGAGATGTAGACGTGACACTAGGTGGCGCTATTCGGCTACGCGGTGCATGTGTTGACTCAGAAGATAAGGTTTTCTTTGTTTTGGTATTCTATGAGGCAGGGTCTCTCTACTTAGCCCTACTGATTTGAAGCTCGCTGTGCCCAAGAGCCAGCTCTCAAAGGTGAGGCATCTCTCCTGCCTTTGTGTCTCGAGCTTGGAATTACCCGTGTGAGCCGCCACATTCTGCTAGATAATGATTCTGTTACACTTTGCCACTCTCCACTGTTATTCTGAAGGCATGCAAAGCAATTCAGTATTTGTGATTTTAAAGTAATAAGCTCTTAATCTAAAAATAGGGGGTCGACAGAAGACTACAAGTGGAAAACCCACCTGTAATTCTATATTGCGGTAGCTTTCGAGCTCCATTTCTCTACGGTGCGGTAACACGCAGGAGCCTCGCAGAGGGGCAAGCCTGGGTCCTGCCCCACCCTTTACTCCCATGATGCTCACCTCAATGGGACTCACAATCTCACCGAGCTGTAGGTATTTAGTTTTTCTTAGTTTTGACTCTTCCTCCTCCTCCAGCTATTATTCTTTTCATATTATTGTTTTATTTAGCATACACACAAACACAGGCATAAGTACACACACGTTCACGCATACAAGCAAGCACACGCACAAGTGCACGCATGTGTGTGGACAAGTATATAATTGTAGTTTGGTTGTATTTACCTACCCACCTCTTCTGTCCAGCCCTTCTCCCCTCCCTCGCTGCCTGGCCCTCCCCTAAGATAGTTACCCTTCCTCTTTTATATCATAGCTATAAATACAGATCTAGACTCAACATATAAGAAAAAATTGCAACAATTTGTCTTTCCTTCCCCATAATCCTCTCTCATCACTTTTCCTCCATTCTTTTCGGCCTCTCTTCTATAGTCACCACCTTCCAGCACACACACAGATTCTTCTTATATGGAAAATTGAGATGCCTGCCTTTCTAAGTTTGGCTTATTTCTCTTAACACGATGGTCTTCAGTTCCATCCATTTTTTTTTTCTGAAAAAAAAAAATCACACACTTCATCTGTCATCGCAGCTGAATAAACACTCCACTGTTTATAAATGCCATTTTTTTTTTTTTTTTTTTTACCCACCATACGTTGATAGGTGCCTAGGCTGGTTTCTTTCTTAGCTGTTGTGAATAATTCGGCAATAAACATGGATACACGAGTTCTCCATGCTCTGCTGACTAAACTCCTTCCGGGGGTTGTATAGATGGTCATTGGGTGATTCTATTTTTAGTTTGTTGAGAAACCCCCACGCCTTTGAGAAACCAGGCTATACCAGTCTATATCCCTTCAGCATGAATAAAGCCCCGCCTCCTTTCCTCACATCCTTTTCTGCCCTCTGGGGTGAGATGAAATCTCAATACAGTTTTACTTTGCATTTTCTTGACAGTTAAACATGAACATTCCTCTTCCACTTCCTCATCTTCCTCCTCCTCTTCTCCTTCTCTTTCTTTTCAAGACAAGGTTTCTCTGTGTTGCCCTGGCTGTCCTGGAACTCACTCTGTAAACCAGGCTGGCTTTGATCTGCCTGCTTCTGCCTTCTGAGTGCTGGGATTAAAGGCTTGCACCACCATGCCTAACTGAACATTTTTCAAGTATTTGTTGGGCAATTTGGCTGCTCTGTGACCCTTGTTGCTGTCTGAGTAACATGCAGGATGCCACATTCAATTTCCCTGTCTCTACCTCATGCTCACCTCTGTAGCAGCATTGTCCTGAACCCCGTACCAATGAGGACTGACAGCTAATAATGTACACTTCTTTCCTACTCCAGGTTCAATAGGCTCAGTAGCCTGAAGTTAGGTGCGGGGAGAGTTTATGCCATGGAAGTCAGCTGATGCTTCAAATCGGAGTCTTTCTTCCTGAGAGCCACTCCTTAAGTGTTTACCCAGCACTGAGGGATGGTGGCCGCCATCTTTGTCTTCACAGCTTCTCCCCATCCCAGTTCTCTGTCTCAGCCACTGTTTTGCGTTAGCATTCGCCTGGCATCAGTCCTGGGTCTCTCCTCTCCCTTTCAGACATTAGCTAGCTTCAAGAACAGTCCTACTAATTCCCACATATTTAAATGCAAACATTGCCAGGAGCACCACATTCAGATAGGTGTTTCTGTCTCCATGCCCTCTCTTGTGAGCCCTCCTCCATATCCTCTCTTGTGTAACCCCCCCCCCCAGTACCCTCTCTTGTGAGCTCTCTCTCCATTTAGACTCCTTCCTCATTCAGCTGCAGACCTCTAGCATCAAGCCATGGATATGAATTTGTGTCTCATGGGCAGACAGGCAGTGCAAACTCATGGCCAGAGCAGAGTCCCAGACTTAACTGCACAATGCTTTCTCTTTCCTCTTTTCCATCCCACTGTTCTCTGGTTCAGCAAGAGAACACCACACACTCTTCTGGTTGAAGCCAGAAGAACCCAGACAGTCAGCTGTCCTCAATTCTCATCAAACCAACAAATCCTGCCAACTCTACCTCCTAACTGTCTTTGACTCTGAGTGTGTATGTGTGTGTGTGAGAGAGAAAAGAGACAGAGAGACAGAGACAGAGAGAGGAAGAGAAAGAGACAGAGAGAGGGAGAGGGAGAGAGATAGAGACATGCAGAAAAGCAAAGATACGGGAGAGAGAGAGAGAGAGAGAGAGAGAGAGAGAGAGAGAGAGAGAGAGAGAGAGAGAGAGACTATGAGCAGGGACCAGGGCCCTCCAGACAGTTATGTGCTTCCAGTTAAATCTTCAAGCTGCACCCTCTCTGTTCTCCTGATCTTCCTTAAGGGATTAGGGCAGAACTTTGTGGAACTGCCTGCTCTATAATCTTTAATCTTGCATCCAGTCTCATCCAGCGTGAATCTGCAAGAGTAAGGGGCGCCCCGGGCATCATTTCACTAGGAAGCTCACAAAACAGAGAGAGCAGAGATTCCAGGAGAGACTAGAATCCCTGACCTACAGTTTTTCTCAGGGAACTTTGACTTTCTTGGCCACCCACTTTTTCCCCAGAGATCCCGAGGTGTGTTATCAAGAGGCCAGCCTAAGTCTGTTTTTAACTTGTACCAAAGAATTTTCCTAAAGAGGGGTGGTGCAGAGTGAAGTCTGTCACTTCATATGTGTTGGTTTCCAGGAGCCTTTCAGGCTGTGACTGAAAGAATAAGAGGTCCATCTTCGCTAGAGGGCGCTCATGAGCCACTGTGAAAAGAGTCTCTCTCTCTCTCTCTCTCTCTCTCTCTCTCTCTCTCTCTCTCTCTCTCTCTCTCTCTCTCTCTCTCTCTCTCTCTCTCTCTCCCCTTCTGTCCATTCCCCCCTCTCTCTACAAGGCTGGTTGGGATTACAGGCTTGAGCCACAAGCCCGTCCGTTCAGGAGTATTCATTGCAGGATTTCCATGAACAGTGAAGTTTTGAAAAACTTCGATGACTAGCAAATGAAAACCGAGGCAGCCTGAAATAAATACTCTGGACTGCACCACCGACCGAGGCGGCATCTGGGACTCAGAAAATCTTCAGGATAAACTGGTACATGGAAATGTGCTCTGTAGAAGCAGTACATAATAAAAGAAGCTGTGTTGTATTGTGTGTGTCCCTACCATCACGCATGGGTGTGTGTCAAAGAGGGAGGTTGTGCAGAGGCTAGCTGACAGACATCGATTTTAAGCAACCCTCAGAGGTGGGTTACTGTGGAATTCTGGTCTGTGGGGCAAGTGGACCGCGCCTGGTAAAGTTGAGTGAGCTCAAACCCTATTAATCTCAGAATTGAGACCGGTAGGAGCGTAGCAACTCCCTGCCTAATTCTATCTGCTCTGGAACAGTAATCACGACACTCCACTGAGAAGACCCTGGCAATCAGTCATGTAGCATAAAACCCTGGAGTTCTCCATGTTAATGAGGTCTCTAGATAGGCTCTGAGCATTTGACCAATGAGGCATTCCTTCCCGCGAAGGGTACTTAATCCCTGGTTAGGGCTGAGTTCAGTGTACGCATTCACATTGACATCAAATATCGCAGTTTGAATAAGCATGGACTGACTACCTCTTCATCAAGGATCTCCGGGGGTGAGGGGAGGCTTCGCAGTAAAGAGCTGCACCCAAATCTCCCAGAGAAGGCCTTCTCTCTCCCTGCCCCTCTGTGCTCTCAGCAGCCACTCAGAATCAAACTGGGTTCTGCACCAGGCTCTTCCTTCCCTTCCTGCCCGGTGCATGGTCCAGAGGAAAATCCCGGACCTGGGACGCCCATTCCCAACTTCCGGTGCTATGCTATGCTCTCCTGGGTACCCAGGAGAGTGGGAACCACAGCAATCATCCCAGACTCCACTGCTTCCCATCTGGAGAAACATGGACTGAGGACCCCCGTTATGGACTGTGTTCCGCCTCCCCGAGCAGTGTGCAGGCACTCCGGACGCCCCACGGGCAAGGCAGACACTCAGCTCACCACTGGTCGCCTTTCTCTCTCCTTTCTCAGCTGTGAGGTAACACTTCTATTCTCCACCTATCCTCACTAGGGCGCTTTGCCTTGTCCCAGCCCCCAAACAACGGGGCTGACGAATCATGGACCGGATGTGAGCCAAAACATGAGTTTCATCCTGTAACATCACCACGGAAGTGTTTCTGTAGGGGTGGTCAGCGACCAATACACCATCCAACACCGATTTCTTCCAGGGAAAAGGACTAGAAAGTGGATTAAAGTTGGATTGTGCTATTTCTGAATGTTTGGTCCCAAATCCTGGGTTACATGTTTATACCATGGTGCCTGGCTTCTCCGGTGTCTTTTAACCTGTCCTTTCTGTGACTTCTTCTCCCCACCCTTTTTTGCATCAGGAATAACTGACCGGCCTTGACCCCACCTAGAAGCAAAGGTCACAATTCAGCCTGAAATACTTTTGGAAGGGTCGTTTCCTAAAATTAAATCCTCTTGCATAAAATCCCCTCAAAGTAAAATTGAACCCCTTCTTTTAAAAAAACTAAACACCTTAGTGCAAGGAGAGGTCCTTGGTGCTATGAAGGTTTGATAGATGCCGCCCCAGTGTAGGGGATTCGAGGGCGGGGAGGCAGGACTGGGTGGATGGGTGAAGACACACCCTCATAGAAGCAGGGGCTTGGGGGATGAAACAGGGGTTTACTGGGAAAGGGGTAAACCGGGTAAGGGAATAACACTTAAATTTAAATCAATTAAAATAAATAAATTAAATAAATGTGTAAAACATAGCAAACATAATAAAGTAACAGAAGAAATATATTTATTAATATACATTAATAAATAAATATAATATACATATTAATATAGTGATATATTAATATATTGTGTTTACATAATTTAAGTATAATTAATATAATTTCTATATTATATTCTAAATAAATATATCAATTTATATAACATATTATGTAAATTTACAAATTTATAAATTATAAATATATTATATAAATTTATATAAATATAATTATAATCTATATAATATATTATATTTATATTATATATAAATACAATTATTTAATTTATATAATATAACATATAATATAAATAAATTTATATATATATACATATATATGTATATATAAAATTAAACATCTGTCTCAAAGTATGACTTCACGGTACCGCTGTTTTCTAGCAGGAACAATGCTCCGCATGGAGTTCAGGTCTCAGTCACTTTTCCCCAACTCTGGAACAGAATTGTTCCTGGTAGAGAAGTCGGTGCTTTCAAAGGCAGGCTTCGATGGTAGCACAGCATAGGACAAAACACATTCCAGAGGCTTATGGTGATTCCTGGGTAACACAGGAGGTTGGAAACTCCGTTTATTTTCCTGCCTGACACCTGGGAAGGGCAGAAACCTGTTTTTACCTCTGCCCTGACCATTTATTGTCTCAGGCCCCCAGTCAGAAAGCCTGGAACTGACAACCAAGCCCACAGACTGGAGGCCATAACCAGAGTGCCAGCACAGACCGAGCTGGGAGGAATCCATTCCGGGTTGCCGGTGGCCACCTTCTTGCCAGGCAGGTTCTCACGTGGCCAGGAGCCAAGGTGAGCAGGCTTGCCCACCCCTTCTTCATGCGCGTGAGGGACTGAACCCAGGGCTTGTCTTTGCCAGGTGAGCAGTCCACCCACTGAGCTCACACCGCCCATTTTCTCACATCGCCACTGGACTTTTGTTTTCTTCCCCATCATAATTTGTATTAATGATTTGGGAGTTTCATACAATGCACCCTTCTTACACTTGTTTCTCTTTCCACCCTCTCACCCCTGTGCCCCGGCCCAAAAAGAAAAAGAAAAGAGAAGACCACACACTGAATCTGATTTGTGTTGCTCATATACTCACTGGAGCATGGTCAAATTCCAGCAAATTCTTAGAGATAGATAACTAGGTCCCTTCCCCAGCTCCCCTCTTCCCCTCCTTCCCTCCTCTGCCCCCCTCCCCCATCTCCATCGGAAGCCATGGACTGTCTAGAGACACACTTCTGCATTTTTATCACAATTTTAAGGACTCTCTTCCATAGTTTCATGTCTGGACTGTTTCTTTTGGGGGAGGGGAGATTGGCACAAAAGGCTTCAAAATCTCTCATTCTCAGTTACGGTCTGCACTCACCAAAACTACTGTAACAGAAGCTTCCCTGCCCACAGTAGCTCACGGCGTCGGGAATGATGGACAGCAACATGGTCTCTGGTTGGCAGCATGGATCAGACACAGATGTGGATTCACCAAGGACTACGAACATCATCAACATGGCGTCCAACGGCAGCACTGATCATGGAAGTCTTTCAAGGCGACAACTCAGAAAACGAACCGTTCTTCATCTTAGATATCTTGTTGTTCAGAGTCAGGGTGATCGTGGGATTGGGCAGCATGTGTGTGGAGCGGGGATGTGGCTCCAGGCTGTGGACTAGGCCTGCAGGATGAGCGCCTGTACTGTCCTAGCAGGCTGGAACCGGGTGAGGTGGATCCGACTGTGGCCCGAGCCTCCGGGGGCTAAGGAGAACCGTCTCTACTCGCCCCCACCATGCTCCCATGCCCACCACTGCCCCGTCACCCTTCCCTCGCTCTCGCTGCTCTGTCCTGCAGCATGAAAAAGAACACTTTGGGGCTGGGGCTTGGTCACTGAGCTTTTCATAGTCCCCTCTCTCTGCTGAAATTCCTTCCCTCTCTTACTCTGCCCATTGCGGACTTCCCCACCAGATGCTTTAGTGTACTGTAACACTCTTTAAAATTCTTCTCTGCTAATTTGAATACTCAGATCATATGCAAATCCTCCTCTGTTGTTTCTGTCTAGTATAACTTTTTTTCCTTTCGGAATCGTTTTCACTAGTGTTCTTTTAAAAAAAATTTATGTATTTATTTATTTACACTTTATTCCCTATCCTTTATTCCCCACCCCCATCCGCCCTCCCACTGTTCCACATCCCATACCTCCTCCCCATCCTCCTGTCTCTACCTGGATGTCCCCACCTCTCACCCTACCTGACCTCTAAACTCCCTGGGGCCTCCAGTCTCTTTAGGGTTAGGTGCATCATCTCTGATTGAATACAGACCCTGAAGTCCTCTGTTGTATGTGTGTTGGGGGCCTCATATCAGCTGGTGTGTGCTGCCTGTTTGGTGGTCCAGTGTTTGAGGGAACTCAGGGGTCCAGGTTAATTGAGCCTGCTGATCCTCCTACAGACTCGCCCTTCTCCTCAGCTTCTTTCAGCCTTCTCCAATTCAACAACAGGGGGCAGCTGCTTCTGTCCATTGGTTGGGTGCAAATATCTGCATCTGACTCTTTCAGCTGCTTGTTGGGTCTTCCAGAGTACGGTCATGCTAGGTCCCTTTCTGTGAGCGCTCCGTAGTCTCAGTAATAGTGTCAGGGCTTGGGACCTCCTCTTGAGCTGGATCCTACTTTGGGACTGTCGCTGGACGTTCTATTCTTCAGGCTCCTCTCCATTTCCATCCCTGTAATTCTTTCAGACAGGAACAATTATGGGTCAGAGTTGTGACTGTGGGATGGCCCCCCCTCCTTCATTTGATGCCCTGTCTTCCTGCTGGAGGTGGGCTCTATAAGTTTCTGCTCCCTATTGTAGGGCATTTCATCTAAGGTCCCTCCCTTTGAGTCCTGAGAGTCTCTCACATCCCAGGTCTCTGGTTCATTCTGGAGGGTCCCCCAACCTCCTACCTCCAGAGGTTACCTGTTTCCCTTCTTTCTGCTGGCCTTCAGGGCTTCAGTCCTTTTCCTCCACGCAATACCAGATCAGGCTCCCCTCTACCCCCAATCCCCCACCCTGTCCACTTTCCCTCTCAGGTCCCTCCCTCCCTCCCCACTTGTGATTGCTTTCTTCTCCCTCCCAAGTAGGACCTAGGTGTCCTCACCTGGGCACTTCAGCTTGTTGACCTTTTTGAGTTCTATGGCTAATATCCACTTATTAGTGAGTACATACCGTGTACCAATTGTGAAAAAAACTTCACTAACCCCACATCCAATAGAGGGCTAATATCCAAATTTTATAAAGAACTCAAGAAGCTAATCACCAAAAAACCAAACAACCCAATCAAAAAATGGGGTATAGAACTAAACCGAGATTTAACAACTGCAGAATCTAGAATGGCTGAGAAGCACCTAAAGAAATGCTCAAAGTCCTTAGTGATCAGAGAAATGCAAATCAAAATGACCCATTCCACCTTACACCAATCAGAATGGCTAAGATAAGAACCTCAGATGACAATACACGTTGGAAAGGATGTGGAGAAATATTAACACTTCTCCATTACTGGTGGGATTGCAAACTGGTACAACTACTCTGGAAATCAATCTGGAGGTTCCTCAGAAAATTGAAAATAGATCTACCTAAAGACCCGGCTATACTACTCTTGGTAATATACCCAAAAGATGTCCCACTATGCCACAGGGTCACATGTTCCACTATGTTCATAGTGGCCTTATTCGTGATAGCCAGAAGCTGGAAAGAACCTAGATGTCCCACGATAGAAGAATGGATACAGAAAACGTGGTTCATTTACACAATGGGATACTACTCAGCTATTAAGAATGAGGACATCCTGAGCTTTGTAGGCAAATGGATGGAACTAGAAAATATCATCACAGACCCAAAAGGACATGCAGGGTATGTATTCACTAGTGTTCTTATAGTACAGGACAGCAGGGACCACCATGCCTCATACAAGCTGGGGAATGCAACGTCTCAGCTTCCGTTCATTGAAAATAAAAAGTATTTTGATGTTGTTTTATACTTATGTGTGTGTGCACATGTGCATGTGCATGTATATGCATGTGCATGTGTGTGTGTGTGTACATGTGAGTAGAAGAGAGCATGCAGTACCCTGCTCATCACACCTACTTGTCCCTCCCCACCGTATTCCTTTGAGGAAGTGTCTCCCTGAAGCTGGAGCTCTGATTTTTCAGCAAGGCTTATATCCAGCAAGCTCCAGTGACTTCCTGTCTCCATCACACTGAGCAGTGTGGTCACAGGGATTGCCAGGGCCACGGCCAGCTGGTTCTGTGGGAGCTGGAATCCAAACTCTGGTCCTTACAGTCACAAAAGGAAGCACTAAAGTCACAATGATCTCGTGGTCTTGCTAGACCATTACTCCAACCTAAAAAGGTTTTTAATGTTATTGAGGAATGGTTCAGTCAGTAATGTGCCTGGAGTGCACAGATGGGAGGTTTTGAGTTAAGACCCCCAGTTCTCATATAAAGCTGGGCATAGCTATTGTATCTGACCTCAGTGTTGGGTCTGGGGTCACAACAGGTGGATCCCTGGAGACTCTTGCCCAGCCAGCCTAGCCAAATAGATGAGTTCTGGGTTGACAAAGATCCCGCGTGTCTAACAATAGAGTAGCACACTGTTGAGTAAGACTTCTGGACTTTAGACTCATGCATAACTCACGTTCACACACAACTGACTCCAGGACACACACAGGCAAATACACACACACACATACACACACACACACACACACACACACACACACACACTAAAATCAAGGGCCTTTACCTGCTGAGTCATCTCACCAGATTTCATTTGTTACTTTTAAGTGTTATGCTGTTTCCCTTTCAGATGTCACTGGTTATTTCATATTCATTGGGGTTTTGTTTTGTTTGTTTTGCTTCTATTCAAGAATGTGACTTGTTACTTGCTCCACTTGGTGAAATATTTTAGATTCTGTTTTCACTTCTAAAACTTTAGTTTGGTTCATTTGTTTGCTGTTTAATCTTTAATGTGGGTTATAATTAGATACTGAATGTTTTCTGGACTCATGGAAGGCTTGGTCTCAGGCTGTCGGCAAGTCTAAAGAGGTAATTAGACCACGGCTGTGCTAATTCATAAATGAATCCACTGACCAGTTCATAGTTCAATGGGCTTACTAGGGCTTAGCTGTGTGTCCAAGGGTAGGGGAGGGGGCAGCTAGGGAGTGACTCGAAATGTCTGCTCTTGCTATGACTTCTTCCTCTTGTCTTTGTCTTAGCTCAGTTAAATATGGACAGAAAGCTCTGAAACCATGAGTCAAAATTAACTTTGCATCTTTCTCAGGCTGTGAGGTCAATTTTCTGTTAGCCTGACATAAGCTAAGAACATCTGGGAAGAGGGTGCCTCAAGTGGGAAGATCCAGTCCATCCCTGGGCTGGTGGTCCTGGGTTCTATAAGACAGCAGGCTGAGCAAGCCATGGTGAGCAAGCCAGTAAGCAGCATCCCTCCATGGCCTCTACAGTAGCTCCAGCTCCAGTTCCTGCTTTAAGCTCTTACCCTGGCTTCCACTGATGTCTGCCTGTACAGTGGAAATGTAAGCCAAATAAATCCCTTTCTCTTCAAGTTGCTTTTGGTCAGGGTGTTTCTTACAGCCTTAGAAAGCAAACGAGGTCGCAGGTATTTTGTCACAGCTGTATAATATATACAGAGAGAGCCAAAGCAATTTCTTTTCTCATTATATCCTTGCCTTCTTTCTTTTCAATATGTGAACTAGTTGAGGCACACTATCACCATTGCCTGCTAGCTACAGTCTGTCTGTCTACCCATCTGTCTGTCGTTCTCAGCCTGTGTTAACAACTGGCTTGTCTTTGGGCTTTGAGATACATTCCCCTTAGCATCTTCAGCCCTTTAAGATTGGACACTGAATACTACAGCCATTGCTTTATTGAATGCTGGGCTTTATTTGTTGTTCTTCTTCATCCTTGTAGGCTGTTCAGGTCTTTCCAGATCAATGTGCTCTTTTCAGGGTCCTCTAAAAACTGTGAGAGTGTGCAGAGTATATCCTTCACGCTGGCAATATTTGAACTTTCCTATTCAAGTGTGACTCCTCTGGGTCCTCCACCAAATACCTTAGATTAATCGCTGCTAAATGTCCTCTGTACCGTGGAGAATGTGTGAGTTCAACAAACTACTTAGTTCTCAAGTGTTTGTCCATTTTCCCTCTTGATTTCCAAGTGATGTACCTAGAAGTCAATAAGGTCTCAAGAGGATGTTTGTGGATACTGGAAGGTTTTTCTCTATACAACCCCCCCCCCCAACCTGGAAGCCCTTTCTCTATACACTTCCCAAAACTTTTTCTCTATATACCCCCACCCCTGAACCTGGTAGCTCTTTCTTTATCCCACTCCTACATGCCCCCATGAATTCTATCCTCTCCAGTCTTTCTGGGATGTGAACTCTTCTAAACTCATCAGAATCAATGAGCTCTGTTGTTTGGGTTTCTCTTCCTCTGCTGTATGCTGGGGATCTCTTCTAGTTGGAACCTAGAGTGTTCTGAACCAATTATCTATTCCCCCTTTTCTTAGGAAGCCACTGTTCTGAGACACCTTGTGCCCAGCAGATAAAATAGCTGCCTCAGTTGTCTTACTGTTTTCAGTTGGGGTCATGAATCCAACTGCTGTCCCATCACGACTTGAAGCATGGGTGTAGGACGATCTACTCAGTAGATTCTACTAGATCTCGGGTAACTTCTCAAGGGCCACGTCCTTGAAGATAATGGACTTCCCCGCCCAGCAGCCATTCTTTGCTAGGGCTGGGGCCCCATGACCACCTCCCTCTTCCATGTTGAGGTTTTGTGTAGCTTGATTTTTCACAGGTCTTGTTCGTGCAGCTGCTCTGGTGTGCCAGGACAACACTGTTTTCCTGTACTCATCAGCCACCTATGGTCCCTATAATCGTCCTGCTCCCCTCTTCTGGGATGATCCCTGAGCCTTGGGAGGAAAGGATGTGATTCAAATGTCCATTTAGGGCTGAAAGCTCTTATTTCCTGCCTGGGGGCTCCATATTATTTGATCAACATTTGATACAAAGTCAAAGCTCTCTGAGAGATACATTGAGCTGTGAGTATACTAAGTCATTAGGAGTCAGTTTACTACTATGTCCATTTAACAGAATAATAGTAGTAGGTTCTCCTAAAAGGCCCAGGACTGGCCTGGCTGTGGGTTCTTGGTCCCTTAACAGTGAGGGACAAGGCAGAGTTTCCTCTTAAGGACCGTCTTAAATCCAATCAGAAAGCAGTTGTCTACTCATATAACCTTCATGCCACTATTGTATCAGTGAGAATATCTTGCTAGGCTAGTCATTATTTTAACTCACAGAAATCATAGCTGGGTAAGACCAGTAGTCGATTTTACCCACAGTTGGTATGAATAACACCTTCCAACAGCCCAACACCACAAAAACTATCTAGTAGGGATGATGATTCCAGGTCAGGAATATCTGGATTTCTGATGTTTATGTTGCTTTTTAGATTCATCTAGTATTGTTCAGTTTAATGAAGTGGATCTCTCTGGTTTTTAGAACTCATTCTAGTTGATACATGGTGTATTTCCTTAGTTTATTGAGACATGCAGCACCGTTCCCAGCTGTTTTCTTCAAATGCCTCTCCATGTTTTCAATTCTTTAGTAGGATTTTTATTTGTGCATCAATCCCTCTCTCCTCTATCTTTTTTCTTTTTTCTTTTTTTATCATTTTTTTCTTTTTTGAGACAGGGTTTCTCTGTGTAGCCCTGGCTGTCCTGGAACTCACTCTGTAGACCAGGCTGCCTCTGCCTCCCAAATGCTGGGATTAAAGGCGTGCACCACCACTGCCTGGCTCTATCCTCTAGATTTTAAAACTGTTTTTATTTAAAATATTTTGATATAGTATGTTTTGAGCATACTCTTTTTCTTCCCCAACTCCTCCCAGATCCTTCCTTCCCTCTTCTCTGCTAACCCAACTCCATGTTCCATTCTCTCTCAAAAAGAAAAGCAAGCAAAAACTAAAACCCAAACAGACTAAAAATGATCATGAAGACAAAATACAAAAAGAAAGAAAGGGATGAAGGAAGAAAGGAAGAGGAGGGGAGGGGAGAGAAAAAGTACACAAAGCCATTTGCTGCATGGGAATTGTAAACGCTACCATACTTAGCATCTGCCCCTGCTGCTCCCACTGCTTCTCTTCTCTTATGTGTCCACGGTCTTTGAAGTTTGCGTTATTTTTGGTGGATTTTATTCCATGGGAACTTTGGAGATTCACATTAGGGATACTTTAAAAATATTTATTCTAACCCCACCCCCGCCCCGTGTGTGTGTGTGTGTGTGTGTGTGTGTGTGTGTGTGTATCCACGGAGGCTAGAAGAGGAAGTCAGATCCTCTGGACTGGAGTTAGGGGTCATTTGAACAGCTGACCTGGGTGCTAGGACTGAACTCAGGTCCCCGAGAGACTGGCCAGTGCTCCTCATTGCCCCACATCCTCCCCAGCACTGAGGGAGCTTTTATTTTTTATTTTGGGGTGTTGGGGGGCATGATTTATTGACAGAATAAAGCTAAGTTAAACATGTTTCCAAAGTAAAATGCAGTGAATGCTCACAAAATCTAACCAAGGCCATCCCATATCTCCTGGCTCCGCAACACAGCAGGTTCTGAGGGAGCTTTTATGATGTAGAACTTTGCTTCATTTTCTTGAAGATCTGAGATTCTGACTAATGTTAACCTGAGGCCACTTAACCTTCTGTAGGAGCCAGGACTAACAAAGAGCCTCCAGCCACTCTCAGCCTCACAGGAATCTGAGGTCTGGTCTTGTTTGATGTCCTCATTGTCTATTACACAGAGGGGCCTAAGGTGTTTGATATAAAAGCATGACATGTCCTTTCGTACTTGAAGTCACACATTAAGCAGAAGTATTCTCACACTGCTTGTGAAAAGTTCAGGTTAAGAATGAGAAGCGACAGGAGCAAAAGTTGCAAGCTGTCGGGGTAAAGAATCCATATCCAGCCATTTAAAGACAGAAAGCATGAATAGACACATGCTAGCGCCCTCCCATGCCAACTTGAAAGCATATTTTTTGGCAAGAGTCAAATGTAACTAACCATTTGTTTTTTTAGACACATTGGAATACACTTCTTCTTTTGGTCAATCCAAATCCCTCCTTCTAATTCATAAAATAGAATTTATAGCACAGCGTTTCTTAACCTTTAAAGTGGCACTCAGCACGTCGTCTCCAAAGGCCCCTTGTTCTTCTCAGCCTCCTTGTACGGTGTTTTTACTTCAGAAGAATCTGTCTTGAAGGTTGGAAGATTCTTAGATTCTTCCAATCTCTGCAGGGATTTTGGAATGTGGCCAGCTCTGAAGGCATTTCCCAGTAGCATCTGGGGCAAGGGAGATGTCTCAGCATGTCAAGTGCTTCTCCAGAAGTGTGAGGACCTGTTTAGGTCCCCAGAGCCCACATAAAAGTTGGTAGGGTGGCAGGTGCCTAAGCCAGCACTGGGAGGGGACAGGTAGAGACCTTTCACCAACCAGTGTAGTGGAAGCAGTGAGCTCCAGTGCAGTGTACAAACCCTGTGTCAAAAAAACAAGGGGAAGTGCAACAGAGGAAGATGCCTGACACCATCTGTGCATATCTGTATGAGCGCACGCATATGCAGACACACACAGAGTCATCAAGTAAAGATATGCAAATCAACCATGTATATGTGTATATGAATATATTATATATGTGTATATTATATATGTATATGTGTATATGTATACGTACATATGTATATATGCATCTATGTGTGTGTGTGTGTGTGTGTGTATGTGTACACACTCAGACCTGAAGATAAAATCCAGTTCATAGGAAACTCTTTTACCTAAAGATGATCTTTGATAATTAATTCACTTTTTCAAGCTTCCAGGTCCTGACTATACATGTCCTTCACTGTCTATGGGAGATCATTTCCAGTGCCCTCAGAGCAAATAGCCAAAATTCTTCTATAAAATGCTGTTGTGTTTGCATATATACATTTCTGCCTGTATTCTTTAAATCACTTCCAGTTTAGATATAATAACTAATGCAACGAAAATGTAACATAAAACAATGTATTAGGTTATTTAGGAAACCAGGACAAAAAATGCATCCATGTTTAGTACAAGCACAATTCATTTTCTTCAGACACGTGCTACTATGTAACCCAGGCTGGCCTTGAACTCATGACCCTCTTGCCTTGGCTCCTGAGTGCTGGGACTGTAGGCATGTGCCACTATGTCTGACGAGATACAGTTATTCTATTCAATAGTTTTGGCCCACAGTTGTTTGAATTCATGAATGTGAAACCCACAGCCAAGATGAAGGCTGACTATGCTTTCTCTCTGCCTAAAAACACTGTGTGTATCGCTTTATCCAGACACAGTTAGGAGCATATTTTATGACCATCTGTGTGGTCTATTAAAAGCATCTTAAGGACAGGGGGTAAGATCTGCTTGTACTGTATCTGCGGCTGTACAATGCGGTGACAAGACAAGAGCGACTGTGGCAGATGAAGAAAGGGACTGTGTATTATCTCCAGGCCAAGGGTCCTCTGTCCCTGTGTGACATTTGCTATAATATACACACTGCAGCATACTCACCGAACAAAGTCAATTCAACAGGACTGCCATGTTTTACAGTGTTTCCAGGGAGAACACACAAAGCAGTCATCAAACAGCAATGAAAAGCGATGTTTTAAGCAGTGTGTGCGGGTGTTTCTGAAAATACACGGAAGTTGAGAGGTCAGTGGGTATGGAAGCAGCAGGGAACGGTTTCATGAGGCGGCTTTAGGGTTAATTTGGGTGGGGAGGGAGGCATTTGCAAAGGATAGCAAGAGTGAAGAAAGGCAGGAGACAGAAAATATCATTATTGAGAACTGTCTGCAGGGAAAGTTGTCATGAAGTGTTTGGGGGATGGTTAGAGGTGCACAGGACAGGCGTGCACAGTGCACAGAGCCTCTTATCATTTCTGAAGAGGTAAGCTCTTTCAGACATGGGCCATGCCTGTTTCGCTCACTGCTGTGGCCCTACTACCCGCCATGGGGACTGGCACATAGTATACGCTCACTAAATCTTTGCTGGAGGAATTAATTGCTTGGATGAAATACTGAGACTATCTGTTGATCAGCGGGGGCGCCCTGCAGGCTTTGGAGTTATGACAACGGCCTAAGCAAACAAACAAACAAGCACCCCCAAAACCATCAAAACAAGCAAAAACTATTCTCAGGGAAATAAGTAAAATTAAAGTGAAGGAGGCAGAGACTGGAGGCAGGCAGTGCACGGAGGCTGAGAAGCACAGAGGCTGAGCATGGAGACTGAGGAGAACAGAAGCCGAGGAACATGGAGACTGAGGAGCATGGAGACTGAGGAGCATGGAGACTGAGGCTGAGGAGCACGGAGACTGAGGAGCATGGAGACTGAGGAGCACGGAGCCTGAGGAGCATGGAGGTTGAGGAGCACGGAAGCTGAGGAGCACAGAGGCTGAAGAGCACAGAGGCTGAGGAGCACGGAGACTGAGGAGCATGGAGACTGAGGAGCACAGAGCCTGAGCATGGAGACTGAGGAACACAGAAGTGGAGGAGCATGGAGGCTGAGGAACATGGAGGCTGAGGAGCACAGAGACTGAGGAGCACAGAGGCTGAGCATGGAGACTGAGGAGCACGGAGGCTGAGGAGCACGGAAGCTGAGGCACACAGAGGCTGAGGAGCACGGAAGCTGAGGCACACAGAGGCTGAGGAGCACGGAGACTGAGGAGAATGGAGACTGAGGAGCACAGAGGCTGAGGAGCACGGAAGCGGAGGCGCACAGAGGCTGAGGAGCACAGAGGTTGAGCATGGAGGCTGAGGAGCACGGAGCCTGAGGAGCACGGAGGCTGAGGAGCACAGAGGCCGAGGAACACAGAGGCTGAGCATGGAGGCTGAGGAACACAGAGGCGGAGGAGCACGGAGACTGAGGAGCACAGAGGCTGAGGAGCACAGAGGCTGATCATGGAGGCTGAGGACCACGGAAGCTGAGGAGCACGAAGTCTGAGGAACATGGAGGCCGAGGAGCACAGAGACTAAGGAACACAGAGGCAGAGCATGGAGACTGAGGAGAACAGAGTCTGAGGAACACAGAGGCTGAGGAGCACAGAGGCTGAGGAACACAGAGGCCGAGGAGCACAGAGGCCGAGGAGCACAGAGGCTGAGCGTGGAGGCTGAGGAACATGGAGGGTGAGGAGCACGGAGGCTGAGGAGCACAGAGGCTGAGGAGCACGGAGGCTGAGGAGCATGGAGGCTGAGCACGGAGGGGAGGAGCATGGAGGCTGAGGAGCACCGAGGCTGAGGAGCACGGAGGCTGAGGAGCATGGAGCCTACCCTGGAATCACTCAGGTGCGAAGGGTTAATAGTGAACTATGGTCAGAGGGAGAGAAGTCAACTGAGGCAGAGGGAGGGAAGTCAGCTGTTCTCAAGGTGGCAGACAAGGAGCTGATGGTAGGCGCTGAGTTTAGAAGTTGCTATTGAAGTTTGCAATTTTCTTTTCTCGTTATGTCTTTCTCCTCACACTTCCCCGACGACAGGATCACACAGCTGGGCTTTCTCCAACTGTCTGTCCATTATTTTCCCTAGAATTGTCTCCACTTGTTCTTCGAGCATTTCTGAATTGCCGGACTTATTCTTTGCATCTCATTTTATCAGGATATCTAGGACGAGCTTGCGCAGAGGATCAGAGGCCAGGAAGGGGCTCGGGGAGTTTAGAACTCGGGGCCAGCTGTTCTTTGTTCTCCCAGCCAGCACCGGGCCGTCTGCACACCTCCAGGGCAGCAGACTTTCGAGTCTTCTGTCCTGATGATACACAGAAAGGGGTTTATCACCCTCTCTCCACTCCAACCCCGTCCCATCCGGCTCACCAGCCTTTCTAGGGCAGGACCGGCCTTGATGGGGGTCATAGCTGGTCCTGCTTATGAACAGCCAAAGACTGCTCCACAGTCAGGGTCAATCCCCCTCAGGTGACCCTGGAATTCTTTCTCCACTCAAGGGAAGCTCTTAGGGAAGGCGTAGACTCACTCCTTCTAACTCTGTCTCTCTGGGACCAAGGCTGGAAGCTGGAAAGCATTCACTGACTGCAGTCCCTCCCGCCCCCACCCCGTGCATCATCATCATCATCATCATCATCATCATCATCATCATCATCGAGACACAGGTCCGGAGAGTAGCAGACATAGACCCCATCACACGCCCCACCTTGCTCAGGAACAAAGCTCCGCCTGGCGCCATGGCCAGGCGGGCAGTGCGTCCGCAGCAGCCTCTGGACCCGAGTGGGCCCGGCCCGCGGGCCCCGCCCAGCCGGCCCTAGCTGTCAGCAGCGCCGCGCCCTGCAGATCCGTGGCTGCCCGCCCGCCCGCCCGGCTGCCCCGAACCAGCGAGCCGAGCAGGTGTCCTGCGGGAGGCGTGCGCTCGCCCAGCGCTGGGAGGACGCGCGAGCCCGAGTGCGCGTCTCGGGAGCCTCTCCTCCCCACGCCCTGCGGGTTTCGCTTCTTCCTCCGGCTTCGCTGTGGCTGCCTGAGCCATGTCCACCCGAGGTGAGTGGGGACCAGGTGGTGTGGTGTGCGGAACCGGCGCGGGGTCTGGAACAGGGCAGGTGCCCTAGGGCAAGGGGCTTGAAAGAGCAGAGCTGGCCCCAGCCGGGCCTGAAACTTTGGCAGCGGCTCCTGGGGCTCCTAGGCTGGGAAAGGAAGCGGTCGCCCTTGACCTTGGTCGCCGGATGTGGGCGAAGCCTGAGGGCCAAGGTCCGGTGCCCAGCCCACCTGTACTGGCAGCGCCTCTGGGCTTGGGAGGTGTGGGGGATGGGCTGACCACTGCCAGTCCTGCTGAAGAGCTGTGGAAGGGCTGGCTGAGAAGAAGAGGCATTTTTTTCCTCCTTTCTCGTTACCATTTTGTAGCTCAGTTATGGAAGAAATCCAGGGCTTGATGCAGTAGGATTTAAAGCTACAAGGTTTATGCTCCATTTAAAAAAGTAGTTTTACTTGTACTGGTGTTTGACTGGTGGTCCCCCTGTCGCCTCCCAGCTCCTTTGCTCTGGAGTGGAAACAGTTACAGCAGGTGGAATGGAAGGAGGAAAAAAGAAGGGGAAAAATCAGAATTGCTTTTCAGGCAGGAGTGAAGGGGATGAATTTCTTGCCATCTGGATACAGCAGCGATGCTCAGGAGAGAGTTAGTCATAGCTCCGTGGCAGCCACTACGAGTGAAATATTAAAGAGATCAAGTCATTGTGCAGCTTGCGAGCAATTAAAACGAAGTGGCTTGGTGGCTTTGTCATAAGCACTGAGGAAAAATATTGATTATTTTTAGAAAGTGTATTTGCAAGGCAGTAACTTCTGCATCCTTTGATGTCCCTGGAGGCAATGTGTGACAGGTTGTAGCACTGCCTCCGAAGCTTTGGCCCTTTCTGGTAAGAGAGAAGGTTAGGAATTCAATTACATGGTTAGATAATTAAGCGTTGCTTTTTCAGGGTCATGTTGGGGATTATCATAAATAATCTCCATTCAGAATGTTTAAAAAATCCATTTTGAGAAATGTAATCTTGGTTGATGATCATTCTGACGACGTTCGGCTTCTTGTCTAGAAATGGGATTTAAATTTTAGGTGATCGGGTTGTAGAGGTGACATGAGACCGTGAGTTATAATCTACCTAATCTCGGCCGATAATTTACACATGTTCAGATTGGAGGAAGGAAAAGGGGTGCAGGGTGGACGGGCGGCCTCGTTGGCTAGGCTCTCCTGTGGCCCGAGACTCCGGCTCAGAGACTCTGAACAGCCCTGACCTTTGTACTTACTACAGACAGAAAGGAGAATGTGGGGGAAACGTCAGGAGTTGTAAAACTCTCTTGGGGAAGAGTCCGGTTGACTTGGTTTTCTAATCCACACTGAAATTCCTTTCTACAAAGCCTTGTAACTGCTGGGGCCAGCTTACCGCTGGGAACCTTGGTTTGTCCAGTCTACTGAAGGACATCATCAGTTTCACATAGTCTTTGTGATTTATCTGGAATGTCAGATGGGGATAGCTCAGGGACTAACAGGGGCTGAAGTCCTGGATGGAAACTGCTTCCTCAAGTATTTCTGATCCTACAGAAAGCAGGGTGGTTTCCTGTTTCCTTTCCATTTCCCTGTTGGAGAGTATGCTGGTTGTTGCGACTGTCAACCCAGCATGGCCACCTGGGAGAGAGTCTTAAGGGATGATGCAGATTGGACTGACTATGGCATGTCTGGGGGGAGTTTTTAATTATTAAATGACATAAGAAGACACAGGTAGAGTAAACCACTTCATGGGCTGAGCCCTGATCTGTGATCAAGAGGGCTGGTGATTGTGAGAGCTCTCCTGCATTCTCTCTGATCTTGCCTGTGGGTGTGGTGCTAGAAGGTCCTGCCTTGATTTCCTCACAATAATGGACTGTGACCTGTGATCATAAGTCAAAAAACACAAAGACAGCACGAAACCTGTCCTCCCTTAAGTTGCTTTGGCTGGGGTTTATGGTCACAGCGATGACAAGGAGAGGGGACAGCTATGGTGGGTCCAGCAGTTTAGAGTTTGACTAATCTTGCTGGGAGAAGACAGTATACCAAATACTAGCTGCTGAAGGCTTTTTTGGTTTGGTCAGACACTTCGTTTCTGTTATATAACCTAATCCCTTCAATAGCACAGGAGTGGGCACTAGCTCTCTTTCATCGACATTTTACAGAGGGGCTGAGGTTTTGAGAGGTTTTGTGCGCCTTGCCATGCTTCCCTGGTTGGCAGAGGCGAGGTCCTGCTCTCTGTCCAACGCTGTCTGATTCAGACCCTTTGACCAGAACATTCAAAAACATTTCCACAGCTGCTTGGTGATGTTCAGGGAGGGAAACACAGCTGCCTGTGCCTCAGAGAGTCACAGACATCCCATTCTGTCTCCTTTTCCAGCTCAAGGACCAACTCCTAGATGTTATCAGAGACCGGTGTTTTCATTATGTCTTTGTGAAGTTCTTTTATTTACACAAAGTTGGAAGTCACACAAAATTCTAAGTGATGGGTAGAGAGTGTGCTTGGTGAAGTACGTCTGGAATCTCAAACACACCAAGCCCAGCCTCATTGTGTCTGGTCTGTTCCGTATCTGCTCTCCGCCTCTGCGCCTGGAAGGAGAGACTAAACTCCTGGGATCACAGAGTTAGTGTGTCTGTTTAAGTTTACAGATTATGACTAAGAAAGTCTTTAGACTCTGGGAAATATAAATCCCGTTGATTTTAAAAAAAAGTATATCTTTAGTAGTTAGCATTGAAGGTTATGGTAAAACTGAGAGTAAAACTGTTTCCAAAACCCAGAAAAACTAAAATAAGTCGGGTGTGGATTTCAATAGGAAAACAACTTCATTAAAAAGAAGGAAAAAAACCCCACACACTTGTTTGCTATTTATGACATGGGGAGTATATACTGAAATCAAACCCACTATTAAACTATCAAAGTATTTTTAACTTTCATGGCAGTACAAGTTAAGCTGTTTCCATGTATGGTTTCTTCAAATAGTCATATCAGATCTTAGTGTGTTTTTACTCCTCATGCCAAAGTGGATCCATTATATTCTAGTTCTTGATTTGCCATCAAGAAGAAATGGTCACACTTGGTAGGTGTTCTAGTCTTGGGGAGGATTTTCTAACTTTTTAATATTGATTGATAGGTTTGGTTCCAGACCTAATGGGTGATACACTGCAAATGCAGAGCTGTCCAGCCACAGATGAACAGATTTCTAGGTGCTTCTAAGTCTCATCAGATTAGAGTGAAGCCCCCAAATTTTAGGATTCCCAGGCATCTGGAAATCAAATATATGGATCCCGGTACTTTGTGCTAGAGATACCAAATAAAGCTAATCATGGTGGCAGGGGTTGGGAGGCATCCTAGCCAGTACAGTGCTTACCACGCAAGCTGAGAACCTGGGTTCAGATCTCTGTCACTAGTATGAAGGGCTAGGTCTAGGTGTCTAGAAGATTGCTATCCTAGCACTGGGGGCATGGGGGCAGGAGGATCCCTGGGGTCAGTGAGAAGCTCCGTCTCACAAAATAAACTGGAGAGCAGTACAAGAAAATACTCCACATCAACCTCTGGTCTTCATGTGCACCTGCAGACATGTGCAGAGAGAGAGAGAGAGAGAGAGAGAGAGAGAGAGAGAGAGAGAGAGAGAGAGAGAGAAGGAAAATAGTCAGCTTAGGGACCAGCTCTTCCAAAGGTCCGGAGTTCAAATCCCAGCAACCACATGGTGGCTCACAACCATCTGTAATGAGATCTGACACCATCTTCTGGTCTGTTTGAAGACAGCTACAGTGTACTTACATATAATAAATTACTACTACTACTACTACTACTACTACTACTACTAAAGATAACCCAAAGCTGCCTGTCACTCCCACTCCAGGAGATCCACGGCCCTCCTCTGGCCTCCACAGACCGTGGCCTCAATGTACACATTCTAACACATGCGCATGTGCACATGTGTGCATACACAGGCACAAATAAAAAGATAAATCATTTAAAGAATGCTCAGTGTCGATTTTGTGGTCTGAATCTTCCACAGGCTCACTTAGTCCTGTAAGGGATAGCATGGCAGCCATACAATGAGGAGCTCTATTTTCTAATGCAGGGTCTACATCCCCTAACGGGTTCTCAAAGGAGCAGTTTTACGTCATAAGTATAATACTAAAACCCACCCATATGATAAAAGAATACTAGTACACCAGCAGAATATGTTTAAGTTGTGAAGTGTTTAAACCAAATATGCTGCAAGGTTATGAAGTTAGAAATGAAATTTTCCTATTTTTTCTTCCTATCCAAATAACAAAACTCAGTGAACACTACAGTCAGGATCTTCCAGTGGACTGCTGACTCGTTATTTTCTGGTTCAGTTTGACAGCTGTTAAATATTTATTCCATGTCAGACACAGGGAAGATCATGAGCATTGTGCAAAGACATGGCCTCGTGAGTGTGCTAAACTTTCAGAGCACTGAGTCTGGGTGAAAGGTGAAAGGTCGGGCACCTGTACATGGGCTTGTCTGAGTCAGCAGAGACAGCACTCGGGTATGCATGCTCTTGGAAAGGAGCGATCTCCATTCATTGGGTTTAGATCTTCCACTGAAGCAGAAGCAAGATGGATGCTCTCACTTCTAGGGGAGTGGATGCCTCTGAATCGTGGTGCACACACACTATGGACTTTTGGAAAGAATGAATGAATGAGTTTGGTCTATGAGCCTTGGTTTGCACCATACATTGCTAAATGAAAAAGGGCAAGTGCTGCTACTTTGTTTCCAGCCCAATTCCCCGGTAAAAGAAATCTCAACTCAATCAGTAACAAAACAAGCTAAAAGCCTAGATTGGGCAGATCACCCACTACACTGCTCTATTTCCATCTATATTATCCCATAGAACTTGCGCTTTCTCTAAGCCACGAGCTTCTCTCTCTCTCTCTCTCTCTCTCTCTCTCTCTCTCTCTCTCTCTCCAGCCTCTCCGTAGATCCCTCTTAGATCCTTTTCTCCTCCCCCAAACTCTCAGCTCCTCCCCCTTCCTCCTGCCCAATCATTGGCTCAAGCCTTTATTTGAAAAGTTAAGGTGGGGAGAAGGTTCACAAGGCAACTCCTCCTCTGCAGCCTTGGAGAAGTGGAATTAGCATCAAAATACAAGCCCTGGGCTATCCACAATAGGAAAGTTATAGAATGGTCTGGATAAAACTGGAACCAAAATTTTTTAGATTAAGAAAAATCCTCGGGCTGGAGAGATGGCTCAGTGGTTAAGAACACTGACTGCAGTTCTGAAGGTCCTGAGTTTACAACCATCCATAATGAGATCTGGCACCCTCTTCTGGTGTGTCTGAAGACAGCTACAGGGTACTTAACATATAACAATAAATAAATCTTTAAAAAAAGAAAAAAGAAAAAAAGAAAAATCCTCATGCCTGCCCTTGAAAGTCATAGAAGGGCACCAGCAACATTTAAAATTGGCCGCTTCACAGGCAGGGACTGGGTAGGAAGGCAGTCGGCACTCTTTGTCCTAGTGTATTTCTCTTAGGGTTTCTAATGCTGTCATAAATTATATGGCCAAAAGCATGTTAGAGAGAAAAGGGTTTACTCCATCTCCCATGCCCAGATCACAGTCCACCATGCCTGGAAATCAGGGCAGGACCTGAAGGACAAGCCATGTAGGGGTGTTAGCTGCATTGCCCCTCAGGGTTCACTCAGCCTGAATTCCTGTAGACACCTTCCCAGGGGTGGTACCGCCCACAGTGAGCTGGACCCTCCCACCTCAATCTTCAGTCAAGAAAATGTACCACAGGCTTGTCCACAGTCCAGTCTAATGAGGATATTTTCTCAGTTGAAGTTTCCTCTTCTAAAATAATTCTAGCTTGTGCCAAGTTAGACATAAAGCTAACCAGAACAATATTTTTGTGGGGTTGTTTTTGGGAGAAACAAATAGACATGACTGTAATAGATTGAGACAAAAATCTATAGAGAAATGTCTCCTTCCTCCTGCTCATTTATTCTAGTTGAGGTCATAGGTTTTTATTCATCTAATAATGTCTATTTGTTTATTCCTTTAAACCAAATCTCATATACCCTAGGTTGGCTCAAACTCCTATGTAGCCTAAGATAACCTTGACTATCTGCTTGGCCTTCCTCTGGAATGCCATGTTTACGGGCGTGTGCCCCTAGACCTGGATTTACACAGTACTGAGTGTAGAACCCCCAGCTGTGTTAAGCAAGCACTCTGCCCACTGAGCCCTTTGTATGCAGGCATTGAACACTTAGTTAATCAATAGACTCCATATGTTTGTGGCCAACATATGTTTCTTGAGGTTGTACAAACTTGATGAGCGTCAATTCTTTTGTCTTCTCTGCCATGCTGCCTTCTCCAGATAGCCCCTAGAATATTAACTCGCTATATTGTTTTTGTCTTTGATGTCTACAGCATTTTTCTTGATTTTTAACAAAGTTTAATGTTATCTCTTGTTGGAGTGAATGAATTTGTTTCTGACTATCGATAGTGCTGCAAAAAGTAACAACTGCAAAAGACCCCCCATTTCTACTTCCAAGGAACTTACAGTGTTTTATGGAGAGACAGAAATACAAATACTTAGAAAAGGATCTACCAGATGCAGGTAGATAATATGGGATGAGGAGATGCTGTGGCAGTGTCAGGGAGTGACCCTGTTAAGCTGGGTGAGGGCCACAGGGTCAACGAGGCTTCCTGAACACAACAACTGTGTCCTTGGAGAACGGGTCGGATCTACATGGACGGTGCAGGGTGAGAGGGAGGAAGGGTGACATTAGAGGGAATGGGTGGGCCTCAGAAGCATGGGTGCCCTCGGCTGGCTGGCTTGTTTTTCAACAAAGGCTTTGGAAGGCGAGGAGGAATTATCCCTATATCAGATCTGTGAACAGCATTGATTTTTTTTTAAAGATATTGGAGAGGATATGGGAAGAGTTGATCAATATTTATTTATTTATTTATTTATTTATTTATTTATTTATTTATTAAGGTTTTCAAGATAGGGTTTCCCTGTGTAGCCCTGGCTGTCCTAGAGCTCACTCTGTAGACCAGGCTGGTCTCAAACTCAGAAATCCACCTGCCTCTGCCTCCCAAGTGCTGGAATTAAAGGCGTGCGCCACCACTGCCCTGCCAAAATTTATTTTAAGAGAGAATTTTAAATGAAAATATGTATTGAAATATAAGTTACCCGTGTTTGCCCTTATCTGGCTGATCGTCACTTTCCAATGTGCTTTAGAGGAAAAAGGATTCTATTCTGGTTAAAACAGTATTACTTAGAAATACCTATCCATCCATCCATTTACCCATCAGGTAGGCCACCTTTTGAGACTACCTAGACTCAATAGGGCTAATCACCCACTGCATGGAGGTCCAGTCATTAGTCCTTTAGAGGGCCCTAAGGAGCTGACACGCACTGGTTCAGATTTGGCTTGTGCTCAGCTGGTTCTCCTACACAACCCACGCCCTCGTGCCTGGGGATGGTGCTGCCCTCAGTGGGCTGCACCCTCCCACATCAATCACCAGTCAAGACAGTTTCTCAGAGACCTGGCCACAAGCCAGTCTGATAGAGACAGTTCTTCAGTTGAAGATTTTCCCTGCCCAGAAGACTCTAGGTAGTTGTTGACTTGACAATAAAACCTAACCAGGACAGATATAAAATAAAATCCACAATGGAAAAAAAATATGTATTCTTCTTTGCTCCTTCCAAGAACAGAACTGACATATATCAGAAAATTTCTCGAGGCGGTATAGTGGATGATGGTTTGATGCTTTCAGTCTGCCAACCTTTAACCTCCAGTTAGTGCTGATGACCGAGCCTTTCTTCCAGAGTACTGACTGAAAATTCTCCTCATTCCTGGGCTGTGGATGCTAATATGCTATTTAAAGAAGTCATTCAGATGCCCTGTGGCGGGCGGCCTGCGTTTACAATCTCACCCAGCCATTGGGAGGTGAACCTGGAGCTCAAGGACAGCTTGTCCTTAATGAGTTCAAGGGCAGTCTGGGGCGTTAGACTCTGTAATAAACAAACAAACAAACAACCCCCTAGCCAGAATAACAATGAAAAGACAATAGCCCTTACCACCCAAAAAGTAACAAAGGAAAACAAAAGACAGTATTTGGCTACAATGGCTGCACACATGATTTAAACTTAAACTCTGTCTTATCTATTTCTTCCTTTCAACCCAGAACATTTCTGAGCTATTGATATGTACCCTCAGGTATTGCAACTACTACAGGCTTACAACCGTGCCTGCAAGTAAAATCAAACTCATATTACATTTTTGGATATACTTTAACTTGGGAGTAATTTACAGGATGCTTTTCTATGGAGGCAGAAAAGCTACTTGGAAAGTTGATGCCTGGTGCTTTTGTTCTTTCAATAGTTGCATAATTAATTAATTAATTATTAATTAAATATATTGATTAATTTGAAGCACCCATGCTAGGCAAATATTCTACCACTGAGCAACATCTCAGATTCATCATTATTTCAATGTGAAGTTTTAGTTCTTGTAACTAATCCATTTTAACAGTAGCTTTCAAATATGTAGTTCAGTGCACCTAGAGCTATTATTATTATCATTGCTATTATTAATGTTTTCAGACAGAATCACTGTGTAGCCAAGGATGGTTTAAATTGCAGTGTGTTGCTAAGGCTGTCCCCAAATTTATAGTTCTTCAGCCTCGGCCCCAAGAACTGGCATGACAATTGTGTAGCACCAGATGACATACTTGATTTTCTGCCAATGTGCTGGGGATTTGTTTTTCCAGTATGTCGTATTATGGAGGAAATTATCTAACATGCACTTACCAATATATGAGGATTGCCCATTAAAAATAATTAGTGGGTGGGAAGTCCTTATTTAGTATACGAATCTATAAAGTCCTTTGTGTAATTGAATCTTTTGTATAATTATTAAAATCAAATAAGAGCCAGCATTGCGGGTCAAGCTTTCAAACAGTATTTGCTGACTGGCTGGAGATCACAGGGGTCCAGCCTTTTGTTTAGCTCAGTTTTTATAGACCTGAAGAGAAAGTTATGTAGACTTTCAGTAAATTAAAAGAAATTAGTCCTTTATTCTGTACCTCATGTACTTTCTGCAATTCTTTAGCAGTGGTGCACACTAGAATAATATTTAGTGGTATGTCTGTATCTGCAGTGGAGTAAATCCTAACATACTTTTTTTTTCCCTGAAGAGAAGAATATCCTGCCGTGTGTTTTCAGTTTCGGCTGCACCCAAAGTCTTTACTCAATATATTGGGAATTCACATAAAGGCATCCACAACGGGGAAGGCTCCAGAGAACTGGGTGGTAGCAATGAAGGGAAGTGGGGGCCATGAGGCAAACAACTATTTCTGGCCGTCGGCTCCAAGAACGAGTCGACATAAGGAGATGAGTCCCGGCATCTGGGCAGAGAGGCGGGAGGACAGACATCATTTTTAGAAGCTTAAAAAAAAAATACAAACAATGTTGAAGAGAGCGGTGGGTTGGCAGTCTCTAGTGGTACCAGGGGTGTCTTGGTGTCACTACATCATGTAAAACAAGAGTCTTCATTTCCAGTCCTTGAACCATTTGAGTGAGCAGTGCCCACAGGTACCAGAGAAGGGTTTGCTTTCTCATCCACCATTCCTTAGACCATTTACTTTAAGAGAGTCTACTCTCCGCTTAGGTGCTTTTATAGATCATAGAATTATAGTTAGGAGGAATGCATTCAAGTTGTCATTCGGTGTGTGTTAGTTGAACATGTAGAGGTTAGATACTGTTGTGGGTGTTAAGAGGAGGCAGCCACTGCTAAACTGTTTGTAGTAGCTGTGAGGGGAAGAAATGAAGAAGACTGGGGTGTGTGGGAGTACTAGAGAGGACACAGGGACGCCGTTATCTGTAAGGACTGAAAATGGAAGAGATGTTTGAACAGAGACCTGGAAGTGGAGACACCCAGTAAAGGATGTCCATCATGGAATGTGCTTAGGGTCTGTGTTCAAGGATCAGCAGGGAGGTGGAGGGATGGAGATAAAGTTAGGGAGAAAGCGGGATGACACACTCTTGTAGGCCACTGTAAGGACTTGGGTTTTTGTTTAGTTAAATCCAGTAAGATAGGAAGGGATCCTTGGAAGCCTCCTAGGAGAGTTGTAACACGATTTGATACAGTTTCGAAGAAGTATCACAAAGTGAAGGTGTGGATAATAGGCCAGAGGGCTGAGGTTGGAAGTAGCAAGATTATAATAGATACAATGGTGCTCAGGAGCTGATGCCAAGAGGCCGTTAGAGTCGGAAAGTCTTTCTAAGGCCCACATGGCTGATGAGGAAAAATGAGAGAGAGAGAGAGAGAGAGAGAGAGAGAGAGAGAGAGAGAGAGAGAGAGGGAGGGAGAGGGAGAGGGAGAGGGAGAAGGAGAGGGGGGGTGGGGGGGGTGGGGACAGGGAAGATCCTGGATACCTTCCATTTCCAACAACTGGGAGGGTGGCAGGGTATCTTGTAAGATGGGGAAGGGGGGTAACCTGAGACTTAATATTTCATGAATAAAAGCCTAGGCAGAAAGCTTTGGCTGGTTCCCTGACTAGCTTGCGACTTAATTCCCACTTCTATAACAAGTCCTAACAGGGTTGGTTACCTCTTCTTAGTTTTATGTGACTGTCATCTTCAGCATTCAGGATGAATCTTGTGCCTCTTGTGACTGTTTCCCTGAATCCTATCTCTCTCTCCCTGGATGTCCCACCTTCTAATCCTGCCTCAGCTCACTGGCCACAGAATTAATTGACAAGCAACGCTTCCACACAGTATGTAAAGATTCTCCTCACAGGTGCAGGTAGGAGAGAGGGGAGGGGCCCAGCATTTCAGATGAGCAAGTTTGACATATCTCTTACCTGCTGCGAAGATATTTATTGTGAGTATTTTATGGATAGAAGGATTCTTTAACAAGCAGAGAGACTCGCCCGAGACCATCATCTGCCAACTGATATTTCAGACAGAGTTCAGTTCGGGTCTTGTTGCCAGAATATGTGCAATGTGGCACCATGCGGCCTGTTTGGTTTAGGCTGAAATATGCACTGGGGAAAGAATATGTTTGGCTCCTGTTTCTTAATTGTTCATTATTTCTTTTCATTGGGTTATTTTCTGCTCTTTTGAACATAGCTTGGGTTTAAGGGGAAAAATCACATTATCCTAGAACTATCATTTTTTTCAATATCGTCATTGTTATTATGGTAAAAACACAACAGAGACATGAAAACAGATATCTTACCATTTGGGCATCCGTTCATCTGGCCATGCAGCATTCACAGCAATCAAGTATTTGCTACAAGCCAGACAGGGAGAGCTTCTACGGTGATGGAAATGAGCAACCTGTTTAGGGAAGTCACAGAACTGTGTGCCCAGAAAGATGACACTGCTGTGTTTAAGTGTGACTGGTGGACAGAGGGAAGACTCAGGTCTGTTTAGATTGAACACTGGGCCAAGGAATTCTTGGTAAAGCAAGTGAAGGTCAAACAGGGATTTGAGGGAAATGGAATTAAGCAAACAGGAAAGTGCTATGAAGTATTCCAGGTACAGGGAACAGTACCCATACGTTTTTAGCATCTTAAAAATGATAACCAAGAATATTGAACATTAGGAATAAAACATAGAAAGTTAAATGTTACATACTCAAACAACAAGAGCAAGATTTAAACCCACACTGAGGACCATGAAAGACTTAACACTCCAGAGAGACATGGAGAGTTCTCAGATAACAATAGATGATATTATAAAACCACTGGATGTAGGGGCACAGGCCTATAATCTCAGTCCCCGGAGGCAGAGGCAGGATTGTCACTAATTAAGGCCGGCCTAGGATTCACACTGAGATCTTGTCTCAGAAGGGCTGAGAAGAGGGCTCAGAGCTCAGAGCGCCTGCTCACAAGCTTCAAGTTTGGGTCCCCGCACCCTCATGAAGAGCAGTATAGCCATACACATGAGCCTGTTACCTTGATGATGGGGATGAGGCAGGAGGATGGCTGGGACTTATTGGCTGCCAGCCCAGCTTTGATTTCAGTGTGAGACCCTGTCTCACAGGATTAAGGTGGAGTGGGAACATACGCGCATATACACAGAGCAGGTCCCCTGACATCTTCCTTTGGTCTTTGCACACACATGCCCAGGCACATAGACTTGAGCATACAACCTAAGCATACACTATACCACACTGACTCACATACATAGAAACATACAGAGACAAACAAAATGGAAACAGAAGTTCACTTTTTCTAAGTTTTTCCACAATTAAAATCCTAATAAGAAAGTCAACAAAGTCTTTTTCTTTGGGCAGTGGCACGATACTCCTAGTATTTGTAAAAACAAGTGAATTTTTAGAAATGAAATAAATAAGAAAAATTTAAGGAGTTCTAATTACTGGAGATCTTCCCTATCAGGTAGCAAATATGATAGGAAACTGTCATAAGTTGATGAATATTGGCATGAAATTTGGCAGAACCATGGAAATACTTGAGTGCAGCAAGCACGTATAAGACAATATTTTCTTATGCACACACACACAATCCCGGATGTGTTAAATAAGTAGAGTTGGGCATGGTAATTCACACTTATCATCTCAGAATTCAGGAAGCCGAGGCAGAAGCATTGCTGTGTGTTGGAAGCTAGCCTGATCTACGTAGTGAGCTACATGGTAGCCTATGCTACAGAGTAAGATACTTAAAAAAAAAAATATAAGCAAAATACTAAAAATCCTCACGGGGACTGTGTAGTTCCTTGACTTAGTGTGTGTGAGGCCCTGGGTTTGATTCACAGCAGCACACATGCACATATGCACATAAGCCTTAGAAGAATGCAGAAGTGAGTGTATAACCCGACAGACAGCATCCCGACTATCTGAATGGACCATCACAAAAGGGGACAGAAGACTTCACTACTTGTGAACAGAAGCTCGGCATGTGATTTATCATGTGCTTGATAAATCTTCCCTCAGCCATTCTCCTAAGGCACCGGCAAAGCCGGCACGGATTGGCTGCCCACAAATGGTCCAGGCAGACAGAGAAGTCGGGGCTCCTACCAGGTGCCTTTGAAAGCCTGGAGATGATCCACAAATGGCAGCCTGGAGACGTCCGCTGAAGTTCTTCTGTGCACAGAGCAGCCAGTGAGATCCTGGTGATGGTGGGCCTTCACTGCTCCGCACGCAGGCGCAGACCGAAATCGCTAGGTGGCCAATGCGCAAGCGCAGCAGGCAAGGCTGAGACAGGGGCTTTGCCTCAAAGAGGGTTGGACGCAGGACTGGAATCTGGAATTGAAAGGCCTTGGCGATGTGCACTCGTTGCTGTCTTCCGGAACACTCATACTCTTTGGGATAGTTACTCCTTCCCGGGCAGTTGCAGGAATAACACTGAGTTCTAGAGAACCAGATGCTTCCTCTGCGCTAACATGAGTAAACCTCGTGGCACTCATACCTTTACCATAGAAGAGAACTGACAGTCAGCATGCAATGCTCCTGGGGGCCCAGAGGGAACCACTGCTGGCAAGACAAACAAAGGCACCGGGGCTGGGCTGGACTTGGCAGTTTAATTAACTCATTTATCTTGGCATTTTCTCCCTCTCCGGCAAAGCTGTCTGCAGTGATAAACACTGACACGATGTTGTTTATGTGCTGGTGTTTGGAACATTTGATGTAAGTGAGTGTGCCATTAGTGTTCTTGGAGATTAGCCTGCCCTAGTTCTGTGGATGCTTTTGACTAAATCAGGGCTCTGTGCTGGAGGTGCTCTGTCTCCTGATGTCTCCGTGAAAAAATACACCTTGTATTTCAAATGTTGCTTCACTGGCAAGTGTGCATTTCTTCCCATAGATTCTGTCATATTAATTAATTAACTCTATCTATCTATCTATCTATCTATCTATCTATCTATCTATCTATCATTTTTGAGACAGAGTCTATGTAGCTCTGGCTGTCCTGAAACTCTCTATTTAGACAGACCAGGCTGGCCTTGAACTCACAGAGATCTGACTGCCTCTGCCTCCCAAGAGCTGAGATTAAAGGCATGAACCACAATGCCCAGCTTAAATTAATCAATTAATTAGAGACAAGGTCTCACACATCCCATGCTGGCTTTGAACTCAGTGTATAGCTAAGGGTGATACCTCATGGCACTGGTATTTCAGGTGTGGCCACCATGACTGCTTTATCTGAAATCAAACACAGGACTTGGTGCATGTGTGGAAAGTATTTTACCAATGGAGTAACATCCCCAATCTCAGATGTTCCCGTCTTGGCATCCCACACACAGAACTGCAGAGAAATGCTGTTAAGATGGCTCTGCCCTCTTCTGGACCATGGATTCTGGGAAGCCAAGGGTCAGGTGTGACACGTGGATTCCGAAGTCCTAGTCTTTGCAAACTTGAAGGCAAACTGATCTCGAATGCACTATTATGAAACAATTAAAAGGAAGACTGCATTTAAGATGTCCACAGTTGGATGGTGATGCGAGTCCCACTGTGGGGGAAGGTGCCTTTGAGCAATGGTGTAGTCCTTTTAGTTGGGGTAGCTTCTGACTTCCTAGTTGCTCAAATGATTCCCATGCATTTCTTCCTGTGCCTCTGCTCTTAAGCCAGTCAAAGGTGCAGATATGGATTTTTTTGTTTTATTTATTTATTTTTTATACCAGAACAAGGAGAGTTTGACTCACAAAGTCTAACCAGATCTGCCATGTTTGTGGTATTCTGGGCCCTGGACAAAGCCCCACCAGCCATTTTGATGTGGCTACGGCACCTCTCTTGCCTCCTGAGTTCTGTCTGTGTCACTACAGCATGCTATGCATGGCAGATACCTAGAATCCTGGCTTCTCACCCCTGCTCTCACCAATATCACTAGGTTCTAGGAAGTAGCAAGGATACCCTGTGCATTCTGGGCGTAATGTGCTGCATTCTGAGTTGGGAGCTGTAGAGAAGCCTCCGTTGCATCCTTGGGATTTCTCTGTTTCCTACGGTATTGTTCACATATTTTTTTTCCTGGCGTCCAGGCCCACCAGAGCTCTTCAACACGGTAGGAAATTCTTCTTTTGGTGACCTGGCACAACTCAGAAAGCTAAGTCATAGCTTAGTTTTAGGGCCTGCAATGTGACTCCGTGGGTAAAGGTGCCTGCTCTCAAGCTTGATGGCCTGAGTTTGATCCCTAGAATCCATGTAGAATGAGAAAGCCTGTTCCCACAGGTTGACCTCTGACCTACACACACACACACACACACACACACAAATTGTGACATATACTCATAGCCACAAGCACATATGTGTATACAAAATAAGTATGGAATAACATTTTTAAAAAGCTTAAAACCTTTCTGTAATACTCGAAGCTATAATCTCACTGTCCAGTGAGCGTCATGAGAGAGTTACCTTCAAACGGAGCCAATAGCACAGAGTGAGGAAGCCCCTGTCCCCAGTTGGAGCAATCTAAACATTAGTAAGTAGTTTTGAGACAGGGTCTTACTCTGTATCCCAGGTTAGCACTGAACTCAGAATTAAGTCCAGGCTGGCCTTGAACTGCAAACAATCTTCCTGCCTTAGCTTCTGGAGTCACTGGGATCACAGAACAAGCCACTGATTCAAACTTTCCAATCACAGCAATTTAAATACCAGGAATGCATAGTTTAGCTCTTTCTTGAACCACTCCACAGAACAGTGGATTAGGTTAATCCTGACAGGAATCCACGTGGGAAGCACTAATGAGTACTGTGAGTTCCTTGAAAACTGGGCGCTGTGGTGCATGCCTGTGTGCCTGTAATCCCAGCACTCGGAAGGTGGAGACACCAGATGAATCAGGAGTTCAAGGCCGGCCTCAGCCATAGGAGACTGCATCATAAGCAAGCCAACAGTTTACTGCTATTCTCTTGTGGAGACCATATGCTTACCTACCTACTTACAAAGGAAGCACTTCGTGGGCTGGGGAGATGGCTCAGTTAGTGACTGCCTTCTGTGAAAGCTGAAGTTCAAATCCTTAGCACTCGTAAAGATCTGGCTGGGCACAGCAGCGTGTGTCTGTGACATAACACATGTGCATACACCCACATGTGCACATCTAGTACACACACGCATAGCACACACACATATGCACATAACATACATACACGGCACACAACATATACACACATAACACACACATATAGCACACACACATGAATATACACACAGCACACACACATACACACACATAACACACATACACCTACAGCACACACACATGAATATACACAGAGCACACACATATACACACATATAACACACATACACATACAGCACACACATATGAATACACACACAGCACACACACATAACACACACATGCAGGACAGACACACGAATACATACCCAGCACACACACATATACACACATACACATACAGCACACACACATGAATATACACACAGCACACACATACACACACATAACACACATACACATATAGCACACACATATGAATACATACACAGCACACACATACACACACATAACACACACATACACATACAGCACACACATACGAATACATACACAGCACACACATATACACACATATAACACACACATACAGCACAGACACATGAATACACACACAGCACACACATGAATATACACACAGCACACACAAATACACATGCATAACACACATACACATACAACACAAACATGAATACAGACAGCACTCACACATAGCACATACATATATACACAGCACATACACATAGCACACACATACACACACAACACGTACACACATATACACATAGCACACACACTTACAGCATACACACACATCTACATAGCACACACACATCCACACACCCTACTTAGCCTAGATTGTGTGTGTGTGTGTGTGTATACACCTTCCATACTGATATAAGTAATTTTTCATGACCTTGCAGTTCTATCATTGCTTCATGCCTAATTGACAGGCCTTTCCCAATGGATACCTTGTTGTTGTTTTGTAGACAATGCTGTACTGATACTCTTTGTGTATTCACCATTGTGGGATGTTTTGTATTTTTCTGTAACTTTCAATGAGGCTTTCCTGGTGGCTCTGACATAACGGAGAGACAGCAATCTCCGTGGCTGGTTTGCCCTACGTTCTCTCTCAGCACAACCTCCAGTGTTACCCACACACCATCTACCTTCTTACAGGAAATTGATTTCTTCTGGGCTATAAAAGGTCATATATGTTTCTTTTGTTTAAACCAAGGGGCAGGCCACTTCCTTTTCAGAGTAAAAGATGAATTTCCCCTCAGTTCATCTAAAGCCAGCCGTATACAGAATTACTTTTTCCAGAATGACTAATAGCAAGAGAGTTGTGTTTTAAATCAAGACAATCACAAAAGAGACATGATACTGCTGTGTTTTCTAAAGGCTGGGTTATTTGTTTTTATTCATGGTCACACATTCCTTGCTGTTGAAAATTAAAACTTGAGGGCCTGGGGAGAAGGCTCGGTTGGTAAAGTGAGGACATTGTGAGGACATGAGTTCTGATCCTGGCCACCCATGTTAAAAAGATGGACACAGTGACACACAGCAGCAGTGTGGGCGGAGACTGGGTGGGTCCCTGGAATTCCCTGTGGGCGGAGACTGGGTGGGTCCCCCCTCCCCAGTGGAGACTGGGTGGATCTCTGGAGCTTCCTGTGGGCAGGGATTTGGGTGGATCCCTGGAGATCCCTGTGGGCAGAGACTGGGTGGATTCCTGAGCTTCCTGTGGGCGGGGATTGGGTGGATCCATGGAGCTCCTTGTGGGCGGAGACTGGGTAGATCTCTGGAGCTCCTTGTGGGCGGAGACTGGGTGGATCTCTGGAGCTCCTTGTCTAGCCTTTCAGTAGAATCTGTAAACTCCAGGTCCAGGAGACCTTGTCTCAAAAAAACAAACAAGGTAGAGAGTGAGAAGGGAAGATGCCTGACACCCAGTTTTGCCTTGCCTCCATACATGGATCTGTGTGCACACACTCACATACACACTTTGCACCCATGTGCACACATGAAATACACATACACACATCTGCATCCGCACTACATGTGCACATACACATGAATATGCACATAGCATTTATACATAGATACATATATACATACACACATCTGCATGCACATGTTCATACACATGCATACACACCCACACCCACACGTGAAACTTGAAAATTATTTCTGTTAAAGGCTGAACCCAAACATCTGCACTCAGCTGTGATGAAGGCAGCAGGTATTGCACGAATGCAGGGCGCTCGAGTGGAAGGGGTGGAGGAGGGAGCTGGAGCCGAGTGTTGGCTGAGCCCGACTCTCCATCTCTGGATGACTCTTCCATTTCCAGCCTGAGACTAAAGCTTTGAATCCAAATCGGATGACTCAGTTGTGCGATGACTACATTCTGTGAGGATTGGTCATGGCTGACTGACTCTAAGCAGGAGCAGAGTCTGGAGGAGCTTTATGTAATACCTGTTGGGCAAAGGGCTTGAGAACGTGTTGGTTGCTAGCCGAGTCCTGACATGATATTTGGGGCCATTTATCACTTTTACCTTTGCGCGGTTTGGTTCAGGACGTCCTGCTTACGAGGACAGACCACCAATCTCCCAGCTGTGTGAGATGAGTTCCATGCCTTGAGTCAACAAAAAGCAGCGTGCTTTCGAGAAAGATGTGTGTGCGTGTGCTCTTCCATTCTTGACCCACGCTTTTGTTTGTTCGAAGTGTTCTATTCTTAATCACTCTTGAACACGCTGGCCAAGGAGCCTAAATAGAGTGTTTTGCTCTGGGAGAATGTCTATGATGTTCATTACATTAACTGAATGGATTTCTGACAAGGCTTAATAAAACACTACATCTGATAACTTGTAAACATGTTTAAATGCTACTTCGTTGGTTGGTTTAGAATGGGAAGGTCTAGCAAGATATCAAGGTCAGGTTTATTTTTAATCTCATTTCTCTGGCTGCTGTTCCTGATACAAAAGACAAGCAACAAACACCGGTGTTTGTTTGTCTAAGAGGGGAACAGACACTTGGCGGGCAGGGGTGGGGGGTAGGGAGGTGGGGGGTGTACCTGCTCACCTAACACGCCAGTAACTAAACGTTTTCCTTTTCTTCCTTTTGCTACAGTTTAGTAGTCGAGGCAGATTCTCCATTACACATTTCAGTCACCAGTATCTTGATATTCAGATTATACAGCACCCTACTCAATTAAGAAACAAATCATAAGAGGGGTCCTACAAAGCGCTCAGTGGGTAGAGTTGCTTGTCAGGCCTTATAACCCAAGTTTGATCCCAGAACCTACATGACAGAAAGAACTGACTCCAGCAACGTGACCTCTGACCTCTGTATGCACTAGGGGAGAAATCATGGAGGAAAGAGGTTTTCTTAGACACTTACTGATGGTTTTGGTTTTTTTTAGTACATTCAGTGATCTCTACTTTGTAGTGCTCATTCTGGAGAAAACAGACTTTACAAGACATGTGGAGATGTCAAATGGAATCAATAAACATGATTTTTTTTCATCTTATCATTTATTTGCCTGAGTCATAAGAGAGATGACATCCAGAGATTGTGTGTTCCATTTTAGGCAGCAGTACAGGTGCTGTACAGGAGGTTGTTGTTGTAGGTGCGTTGTAGCCCAGAGACCGCTTTGGGGGAGCAAACCTGATCAATGAGCTACACACAGCAGGAGGGGCGCCCTCTGCCCACTGTTGCTGTAGCTTTGCTACCTTGAGCTCTGCCTCAGCTCTGTGAACTGACCACGCCCCCAGCCCCCACCCAGCTTCCCTTGAATCCACAGATGAAAGACACACACACACACACACACACACACACACACACACACACACACACACACAGTTGCTGGGCATTACTATCTCCCACCTGGAAAAGCGTGCCCTTATCAAAATTCTTATCTTTGTAGCTCTCCAACTTTAGTTGCTTCTGTACCTCTAAACTTCAGTTGCTCAGTTTCATTTAGTCCCCGCTAGACACCCCACCCACACCTGCCTGAAGGAGCAGCCTGTGTGGACATCCCCCCACACACACACCCCACACGATCTCACATGGCTGGTCAGATTTTCTCCTGAGAAGCTTGGCAAACTCTCCTCTCCTTGCCTATGGGGACCCGAAAGTTCCGCCTATCCCTTCTACCCAGCAATTGGCCCATGGTTTCTTTACTGACAAATCGAGAACCAATTGGGGAACAGGACCTCAGCATCAGACCCACCCTTACAGCCTGCCTTTATGGAGACTGTCAACTGCAGCATTTCAGCTGCCCTGGCAGCCTTTTCTAAACTCATTTTCCCGTCTTCCCGTGGTTTCGTGTGATTGTTCCTGTGTGTGTCCTTAGATTGGAGACCATTTGAGCTGACTTTTCTAAGAAGGGTTGGTTGTGACTGGGCTGACAGGGACCCTGGAGGGGACAATTGGACAGACTTGACTGGATTTGAGAAGTAATATTCATGTACTAAGTAACAATAACAGCACCCCAGTCACGCCATATGCCTAGTACAGTGATTGCACAAACATGAAATCCCTTCTCTCTAAGGTACAGACTTACCACTGGACACAAAGCATTTTTAAAGGTATTCTTTATGGGAAAGATAAATGAAGAATATTTCAGGAAAAAAATGGGATCTGGAAATTCTTATGTTAAGCAAGGTGACCCAGACCCAGACAGACAAAACAGCATGTTCTTTCTCATATTCCGATTCTAGCTTTTAATATTTAAGAATATGAATGTAGGTAGATGTGAGTGTGCATGTAGGTCATGAAACTAGGGAAAGAACCAGGAAAGGGGAACGTGGGAGAGAGGGCAGGAAAGTGCATAAGACATGCGGGCAGGAAGGAGTCTATTGGGTGGAGGCGGGCTCAAGATGGGGGAGGTGATGGAAGAGACTCAACAAAAGCAAATTATTTTGAAGAGCTCACACCAAAACCCCATAGTTTGTATGTGTACTAAAAAAGATTTACACATTCTTTACAAACCGTCAGTGGGCACTTACTGGGGCCTCATGTTGTGAACGACATTATTTTATGAGCATAAAGCATGCACTCATAACACATGAGCGTGTACCATGCTAACCTGTCAGCTAGCGTGCTGTGGAGGAAAAGGAGCAGAGCTGGAGAACACGGGATGGGGCGGTCAGGGATGATGGGCATAACAAGGAGGTGGGGGAGCGACTCCTGCCAGTGGAGGGCTGGAGCTCTGCAGGGGGAGCAGACAGCAATACAGAGGCCAGGAGCCAGGCAGGGAGACATGGAGGGAGGTCAGAGATGCAGGGGAGGGGGCATCATGTGCTGCCTTGTGAACCACTCTGAGGACTTTGACTTTTACTGAGAAGGAACTGGGGCCACTGGCAGTCAAGTAGAGAAAGCCATTTGATGTGGCGTTTAAGGAAAACCATGAACCTTCAAGCTACGGCTTTGGACTTGTTTCTTTGTATAATCTTTGGACATCTTTGGGTTTTGTGTAGTGCAAGTGCACATGTGTATGTGGTGTGTGTGCACATGTGTGTGTGTGTGCGCACACTCAGGCAGAGGACTATGGTATGGGAGCAAGATGTCCCTTTGTTTAGTGCTCCAGGCATCTCATTCACTTCCCCAAGTCAGTGCGCCCCGTGTGTGTGTGTGTGTGTGTGTGTGTGTGTATTGTTTTAATTTGCGAACCACTGCATTTGTAACCAGCAAACAAAAGAGTATATCCTGTACCACAGGTCACTTACAGCATTGAAGCAAGAAAGAAACAAACACAGCCACCATGTCAGGGCCAGTTATTGCCTCCTGTTAGGTGTGGAACTCTTGGCACAGTCCAGAAGAATAAGCCGCAGAGGAAGGCAAACCCCTCCTTGTCTGACTTGGGGAAGGAAAAGCTGTGTGAAGAGATAACCATCCTACAGAGGGCGTGGTCTGCGGAAGGCGTGGTCTGCAGAGGGTGTGGCCAAGGGTAGAAACCAACATATCTGATTATAAATCACTGCATTTTCAGAGTCACCCTTGAATTCGGGAACAGTATTTGAATTAAATGATTGGCCACTCTTCATTTTTAGCCTCTGATTTGGGCAAATTCCCTAGGGGTGAGTTTACATACATACATAGGGCAGAACTACTGTCAAAAATCTCAGCTGCTGGGGCTGGAGAGATAGATGCCTCAGCAGTTAACAGCACTGACTGCGCTACAGAGGTCCTGAGTTCAATTCCCAGCAACCACATGCTGGCTCACAACCATCTGTAATGAGATCTGATGCCCTTTTCTGCTGTGCCTGAAGACAGCTATTGTGTACTTATATACATTAAATAAATAAATCTAGAAAAAAAATCTCAGCTGCAACCCCAGGCATGATAACATAGCCTTTAATCCTAGTATTTGGGAGGCAGAGGCAAGCTGGTCCTTCTGAGTTCAAGGCAGCTTGATATATTATTTAGTTTTAGTGAGGCCCTGTCAGAGCAGGAGGAGGAAGAGGAGGAGCAGGAGGAAGAGGAGGAAGAGGAGGAAGAGGAGGAGCGGGATGAGGAAGAGGAGGAGCGGGAGGAGGAAAAGGAGGAGGAGCAGCAGGAGGAGGAGGAAGAGGAGGAGCGGGAGGAGGAGGAGCAGCAGGAGGAGGAGGAAGAGGAGCGGGAGGAGGAAGAGGAGGAGCGGGAGGAGGAGGAGCAGCAGGAGGAGGAGGAAAAGGAGGAGGAGCAGCAGGAGGAGCAGGAGGAGGAGGAAGAGGAGAAGTGGAAGGAGGAGTAGGAGGAGGAGCAGGAGGAGGAGGAAGAGGAGAAGTGGAAGGAGGAGTAGGAGGAGGAGCAGGAGGAGGAAACGGTAGTGATGACCCCCACAGCCAGGAGACTGGCTACATTTAAGCATGCACAGATAATGCTTTACTTGCTGCTTTGGCAACCGTGTCTGAGTACCTGAAGGCAAAAGAGAAGCATAATTACAGAACTGAACTGTGTGTTTCTTTCTGGGCCATTTTTGCTATGAGAAGCCGGCCAGCCAGAGACAGCGTGTAATTCTCTCTCTCTCCCACCACTGCGCTTTTCTTAAGAACTCAAGGAACCATAGAGACGAAGCCAGCTGACTTCTCCGTAGCTCGTTCCCGGGTCTCACTAAAACAAGAACTGTGCCATCACAGGCATCTGCCTGGTTTCTCCCCCAGTGGTTTGGTAGTTGGTAGTATGTGTGTGTGTATGTGTGTGTGTGTGTGTGGGGGGGATGTCTCATGTGACCTCTGACTCACTGTGTAGCCAAGAGTGACCTTGACCTTCTGATACTCTCCTCACCTCCCTGGACCCACACATACATGTCATCACGCATGCCATTATGCGGTCCAGGCAACCAAACACGGGCGTTGTGCGTGCTAGGCAGGCGTTCCTCCAGTGAGTTAACCCAGCCCTTCAGTGTGAATTTTATAAAAGGATGCTCCAAGACCACTCTTCATCATCCCTGCTGCTTTGAGTATAAGCAGCATCACCCAGAATCATGAAAGCCCATGATTGTTCATTATTATGATTTCTTTAATAAACGATCCCCAAACTGGACTTCCATTACATACGGCATATTTCAGTAGTGTAAGTCAAGTAAGTTACCTTCCAAACATGGAATCCTAGGTTCCACCCAGACATCTGCAGCCGTGTACTGCAATGGGGAGATACCGTAATGTTAATGAATATCACCTTCCCCCAAGCTCTGCCGGCCAGCCTGTGAGCACGAGGGAATATTCCCACAAATATGGGCAATTTGTGCCTCAGTGGTCCTCGGTGAAGGAACTAGAAGAACGCACACATTTTCCTTCTCTCTCCACTCTTCTCCAAGCTCCAAGGGGGAGACAGGACACAGGAGCTGTGCATAATTCAGGCTGGTGTACGCTTGTGTTCTTTGTGTGGGAACCACCTTTAAAAGGTAGCCACTGTCTAGTAGGTGTCCACAGCCAGCCCTGCACTGTACAGACCGTACCTTATTAGTAATGAACAGATGCTCATGACCACCATATTGGGCAGGCATTAACCTTTCTATTTTATAGATGAAGATGGCAGAATTAGTTGGTTATTGAGTGAATTTCTTGGAACCGTTCCTTTATCAATTAGCCCAAAACTCTTTTGGGAAGTAACTGTGTTCCCAGTACTACTTAAGTGCTAGGCTGTGATCATCA